>NC_037674.1:55764807-56008652 GCF_003255815.1 Theropithecus gelada
GTTTGCTCAAAGCGCAGTATTGGGGTGGGAGTTACCCGATTCTCCAGGTGTTGTGTGTCTCAGTTCCCCTGGCTAGGAAAAGGGATTCCCTTCCCCCTTGCGCTTCTCAGGTGAGGCAATGCCTCGCCCTGCTTCAGCTCTCGCTGGTCGGGCTGCAGCAGCTGACCAGTACCGATCGTCCGGCACTCCCCAGTGAGATGAACCCAGTACCTCAGTTGAAAATGCCGAAATCACCGGTCTTCTGTGTCGCTGGCGCTGGGAGTTGAAGACTGGAGCTGCTCCTATTCGGCCATCTTGCTCCGCCTCCTTCCTGTTTTTCAAGTTTATGAAGTTCTGTAGATGTACCTAGCCCATTATGTTCTGACAACACTTCAGTCTTCCACATAATAAAAAATTCAGAAGGAGTTTATTGATTCATATATTCAACAAATATTAATTGTGCCAGGTACTTTTCTTAATGCTCTCAATTCAGTGGTAAACAAAACAGATACAGTCCCAAACTTCATGTGGTTTACATTCTAGCTGAAAGACAGAAAACAAATGAGGGAATAGTTACATAAACCAATTTCATATAGTAATAAAGAGAAAAGAAAAGAAGTAAAATTAGGAAAACTCCTATTAAAATGTTCATTTGCAAATAAGAGAAGATCATCACCTCTGGGAGACTTTGAAGTATATCTTGTGTGGTCCCAAAATGACTCAAAATATCATTGTCAAAATAGAAAAATGAAAGGGAAGGTCACCCTCAAAAGAATACAGAGCAATATGAGATCAGGGTCTTTGGAAATTCATGTACTTGTGATGATGAGAAAAGGACCTGTGTGGTTCTGCAGTCCCAAAAATCTATGCCAGTGAATTTTCTCCCTGCCAGCGCTGCTTGTATTTCTGACAGTTTCCTCAGGATCTATGACCTTAAATGACGCATGGAGAAGCAGGAAAATGGAATTACTTCTTTCTGCCATACCTGCATTTAATGTCTAGCAGCAATGTCCCAGATTTTTACTTTGGGTTTTGCAAAAGTAATATCTCACCATAAGGGGTGAACAAGAATGAAGATAAAAACTACCTGAGTGCCTGAAAATAGACCCACCATATTTGGCCTAAAACATTGGAAAGTAGCAGCCAGAAGTAATTATAATCATTATAGCATGTATCATTTATTGAATATCCACTATGTCTTACATACTGAAGAGGTATTTTGCATATTTTACCCAAATAAATTCTAAGATTCAGTATGACCTGATCTCCAGGCAAAGTCACATTCAAAGAAATAAAATCCAGTAGTCAAAAGAAATTTAAAAATAGTTCTTTACTTTCATTTTGAAATAAGCCTCTTTAAAATTTTCTTTTTTTCTCCTCTTTCTTCTCATACACCTTTTGCAGATCTAGGACCTCTCACCCATGCTTCGCCCTCTGTTTCTACCCAGAATGCACTAAAAACCTACCACCACCACTGGGACAGACTTTGAACTCCTTTCTCTTACCCCCATCTTCCTTTTTTTCTCTGGTTCTCTCTAATCATTCTCCTAATTCTAAATCACAAACATCCATAGAGTCAGATGAGCAAATCCAGCAGTCGTCTTAGAAGACGGGGAATGGGTGAAATTGGAAAGACAGACAATACTATCTTTACTGGGTTAGGATGAGAGAAAGTAGCAGGAAGGAGAAAGGTTGAGAACATCCACATGTTAACACACATGAGAGATGACTATAGTAATGGCCCAAATAAACCCGTTCCCAGTTTCCAGCCTCATTGCAATAGGACATGCTTGTCTTTGCATCTGGGCTGGACTTGTGATTTCTTTGGATCACAGATTGTGGCAGAAATAATGTTGTGCAAATTCTGAACCTCGCCCCAAAGAAACCTTGCAGCTTCTGTTTTTGCTCTTGGGAACCTGGGACCATCGTGCTGTGAAGATATATAATCTAGTCTGTTGGAGGATGAGAGACCATGTGGAGGAGA
Source organism: Theropithecus gelada (assembly GCF_003255815.1). Classification (NCBI taxonomy): domain Eukaryota; kingdom Metazoa; phylum Chordata; class Mammalia; order Primates; family Cercopithecidae; genus Theropithecus; species Theropithecus gelada. The sequence continues at coordinate 55,766,771 of NC_037674.1, forward strand.
ACCAAGGCATCCCAACCATCAGCCAGCACCTGTGACCAGACATGTGGGTGGGGTCATCTTGGACTCTCCAGCCCCTGTTGAGCCATCAGAAGATGCAGTCACATGAAGCATGACAGGCAAGACCTAAGAAAAAACTGACCAGATTTCCAAACCCCAAAATTGAAATTATTGTTTTGGGTGGTTTATAATGAAGCAAATATCTTTCATATATAAATCATCAGATCATATAATTCTTACAACACAAAGTAGGTTATCCTTACTTTATAAATGAGAAACTAAAGTTCTGGAAAATTAAGTATTTTGTTCAAGGCCATAGAACTTCCAAGTGGTAAAACCAGCACTGGTGTCCTGGTCTGATTTAAAAATCTCATTTTTACTTGGTCCTTTGGCTCCATCTCTGTGAAATCCATGAGAAATCCACGAGTAACATCTATGGAGAATCATCTTTTCTGTTCACTTCACAGGAACTGTTCATTCAAAACTGTATCTTTCCCTACATCTCCCACTTCCCAGTGTCTTTTTAAATTTACTGTTCTTTATTATTACTTTATGTTTTTTTTCTTTTTTATTGATACATAATCATTGTACATATTTATGGGGTACATGTGATTATTTTGATACATGCAGACAACGTGTAATGATCAAATCAGGGTAATTAGGATTTCTATCACTCAAACATTGATTATTTCTTTATCTTGGGAATATTTCAAATCTTCTCTTCTAGCTATTTTAAAATAAACAATAAATTATTGTTAACTGCAGTCACTTTACTGTGCTATCAAATACTAGAATTTATTTCTTCTATTCAACTGTATATTTCTACCTATTAACCAACATCTCTTCATCTCCCTGCTTCACAGCCTCTGATAACTATCATTCTACTCTCTGCCTCCATGAGATCAACTTTTTTAGCTCCCACATATGAGCAAGAACATGTGGTATTTGTCTTTCTGTGCCTGGCTTGTTTCACTTAACATAAGGATCCCCAGTTCCATCCATGTTCCTGCAAGTGACAGAATTTCATTCCTTTTAATGAACGAATAATATTCCATTGTGAATATATACCACGTTTTCTTTATCCGTTCATACATTGATAGACACCTGATTTTATATCTTGCCTGTTGTGAATAGTGCTGCAATAAATATGGGGGTGCCAAGTATTCCTTCAATATACTAACTTCCTTTCCTTTTGATAAATACCCAGTAGTGGGACTGCTGGATCATATGGTAGTTCTATTTGTAGTTTTCTGAGAAACCCCCTTACTGGTATTCACAGTGCCTGTACTAGTTTATATTCCCACCAACGCTGTGTAAGAGTTTCCTTTTCTCTGCATCCTCACCACCATTTGTTATTTTTTAATCTTTGGATAGTAGCCATTGTAACTGAGGTGAGATGATATCTCATTGTGGTTTCAATTTGCATTGCCCTGGTGATTAGTGATGTCGAGCATTTTTTCATATACTTGTTGGCCATTTGTATATCTTCTTTTGAGAAATGTGTATTCAGATCCTTTGCCCACTTTTTAATGAAATTATTTGTTGGATTTGTGTTTATTTATTCACTTTTTGCTGTTGAGTTGTTTGAATTCCTTATGTAGTCTAGATATTAGTCCTGTGTTGAATGAAAAGTTTGCAAATATTTTTTCCATCTTACAGGTTGTCTCTTCACTTTTTTGTTTTCTTTGTTGTGCAGAAAGTTTATAGCTTGATTTAATCACAATTGTCTATTTTTGCTTTGGCTGCCTATACTTTTGCAGTCCTACAGAAAAAAATCTCTACCCAGACCAATGTCCTGGAGTATTTACCCAATATTTTCTTTAGTATTTTTATTGTTTCAGATCTTAGATTTAAGCTTTCAATCCATTTTGATTTGATTTTTGGTGTGGTCTAGTTTTATTCTTCTGCAGGTGGGTATAAAGTTTTCCCAGCACCATTTATGGAAGAGCATGTCCTTTCCCTATGTAAGTTTTAGATGCTTTTTGTCAAATGTCAGTTTTCTGTAAATACATGGATTTATTTCTGAGTTCTCTATTCTGTTCTATTGGTCTATGCATCTTTTTATACCAATATCATACTGTTTTGGTTACTATAGCTTTGTAGTATATTTTGAAGTCAAATAACGTGATGCTCCTAACTTTGTTCTTTTGCTCAGTATTGCTTTGGCTATTCAAGGTCTTTCGTGGTTCCTGACAAATCTCAGGACTGTTTTGTTTGTTTGTTTGTTTTCTGTTTCTTTGAAGAATATCATTGTCATTTTGATAGAGATTGCATTGAATTTGTAGATCGCTTTGGGGAATATGGTCATTTGAGCAATGTTAATTCTTCTGATCCATAAGCATCTAGTCTTTCCATTTGTTTGCATCCTCTTCCATTTCTTTCATCAGTGTTCTGTAGTTTTCCTTGTAAAGGTCTTTCACCTCCTTGCTTATATTTATTTCTAGGTATTTTATTTTTTCAGCTGTTATTAATTGGACTTCTTTCTTGATTTCTTTTTCAGCTGGTTCATTATTAGTATACAGAAATGCTATTGATTTTTGAATGTTGATTTTGTATACTGTAATTTTGCTGAATTTGTTTATCATTTCTAAGAGTTTTGGTGGAGTCTTTAGGTTTGCTATACTTAAGATTGTGTCATCTGCAAAGAGAGACAATTTGACTTTCCCTTTTCTAATTTGGATGCCTTTTATTTCTTTCTCTTGTCTGATTGCTCTGGTTAGGACTTCCAGTACTATGTTGAGTAAGAGTAGTAAAAGTGGGCATTCTCATCTTAAAAGAAAGACAGGCTCTTAGACAAAGCTCTTAGCAAAAAAGGCTTTCAGCTTTGCCTCATTCAGTATGATTCTAGCTGTGAATTTTTCATACATGGTTTTTATAATGTTGAGGCATGCTCCTTCTATGCCTAATTTGTTGAGATTTTTCGTAATTACAAAAAGATGTTGAATTTTATCATATGATTTTTCTGCATCTATTGAGATGATTGGATGGTTTTTGTCCCTCATTCTGTTGATGTGATGTATCACACTTATGGATTGGCATATGTGGAACCATCCTTGCATCCCTGGGATGAATTCCACTTGATCATAGTGTAATTATCTTTTTGATGGGTGTTGGATTCAGTTTGCTAGTATTTTGTTGAGGATTTTTGCATCTATGTTCATCAGGGATATTGGCTTGTAGTTTTCTTTGTTGTTATTGTTGTTGTTTTTGTCTGGTTTTAGTATCAGAGTAGTACTGGCTTTGTAGAATGAGTGAGGAAGAATTCCCTCCTCTTCAATTTTTTGGAATAGTTTGAGAAGAATGGATATTACTTCTTTGTAAGTTTGATAGAATTCAGCAGTAAAGCCATCTAGTCATGAGCTTTTCTTTATTGGGAGACTTTTATTACTAATTCAATCTTGTTACTGGTTCTTGGTCTGTTCAGGTTTTCCATTTCTTCCTGGCTCACTCTTGGGAGGTTGTATATGTCTAGGAATATATCTATTTCCTCTAAGTTTTTCAATTTGTTACCATATAGTTGCTCATAATAGTCTCTAAAGATCCTTTGAGTTTCTGTGCTATCAGTTGTAATGTCGCCTTTTTCATTTCTGACTTTATTTATTTGAACGTTCTCTCTTTTTTTCTTGGTTAGTCTAGCTAGTGGTTTACATTTTTTTTTCCCAAAAAGTCAACTTTTCATTTCATTGATTCTTTTTATTGCTTTTTATCTCTATTTCATTTAGTTCTTCTCTGATCTTTATTATTTCTTTCCTTCTACCAGTTTTGGGTTTGATATACATTTTTAGGTGATTTATTTGATATCTTTCTACTATTTTGATGTAGGCATTATTGCTATAAACTTCCCTCTTGGAACTGTGTTTTCTGTATCCCATAGGTTTTGGTATGTTGTGTTTACATTTTTGCTTCAACAAATATTTTTATTTTTTTCTTAATTTCTTTATTGACCCAGTGGTCATTCAGGAGCCTGTTGTTTAATTTCCATGTATTTGTGCAGTTTCCAAAGTTTCTCTTGTTAGTGATTTCCAGTTTTATTCCATGTGGTCTAAGAAGATACTTGATATAATTTTGATGTTTTAAAGTTTGTTGAAATTTGTTTTGTGGCCTAACATGTAGTCAATCCTAGAGAATGTCTCATGTGCTGATGAGAAGAATGTGTATTCTGCAGCTGTTGGATAAAATGTTCTGTAATTGTCTGTTAGGTCCTTTTGGTCTAAAGTTCAATTTCAATCCATTTTTTGTTGATTTTCTGTCTAGATAATCTGTCCAATGCTGAGAGTGGAGTGTTGAAGTCCCACTATTATTGTACTGGAGTTTATATCTCCCTTTAGATTTAATTTGGGTTACTCCATTACTGGGTTCATATGTATTTAGAATTGTTGTTATTTCTTCTTGCTGAATTGATCCTTTTACCATTATATATTACTTCCTTTCTTCCTTCTCCTTAAAGGACTTACATTTCCAAGGAGCTGGTTCCCTGACCAAGAGTTGGACCTAGGCTGTGATGATGAAGGCATGGAATCTTAACTATTAGACTACAAGATGGAGTGCCTTTATTACAAATCCCACAGGAGATCCAAAGTGGGCAGTTTGAGCATACAAAGGATTTTAACTTTTTTTTTTTTTTTTTTCTTTTTCGAGACGGAGTCTCACTCTGTCACCCAGGCTGGAGTGTAGTGGCACGGTCTCGGATCACTGCAACCTCCGCCTCCAGGGTTCAAGCGATTCTCCTGCCTCAGCCTCCCAAGTAGCTGGGACTACAGGCATGTGCCACCATGCCCGGCTAATATTTTTGTATTTTTAGCAAAGACCAAGTTTCATCATGTTGGCCAGGCTGGTCTGGATCTCCTGACCTCAGGTGATCTGCCCGCCTCGGCCTCCCAAAGTGCTGGGATTACAGGTGTGAGTCACTGCGCCCAGCCTTAACTTTGTTTTAAATCTGATTTCTACTTTTAAAAAAGAATCTTGCCAGTAGGGTCTCTCAGGCCATATTCTTTGTGTATCTTTGTATAGGTAGAAATGAGATAGCTGTTTAAAATGACAGTTTGCTAAAACATTTTCTTTTAAATATAGCCCACTTACTCATTCCATAGTGAACTAGTTCACATACTTTTTTTCCTGTTAATCCAGTTTTGGGAAGGGAAAAAGACTATTTACCACCCTCTTTTAACCTGGTCACCATAGGCAGAGAGCTGGGACAACTGGCTTGGTTAAAAAAAAAAAAAAAATCTTACTTTTCTTTGCTGACTTTTCATCAGATATCCCAAGACGCCATCCCAAGGCTCCAGAACAAACCGAGTGATTTGTTATCCTGTTCACAGTGCCAAAACTGTAGGAAAGATTACATTTCCCCCTGAAGTTTTGCTAATTTGAATCTATAAAACAAACTGATAAGAGATTAACAGAAAAAAAAAGCATGCAAATTTTATTATGTGCACATATATGCACGGGAATAACACAAATATGAAAAACTCCCCACTTCCCAGCGTCTTAGGACTCATTCATGAACCCCCTTACTGCTGGAAATATGTATGTTTTGTGTTCTAGTTTGTGTCTCCATGGCATGTTATACATGGTAAGGACACTGTTCGACTTAGATCTTGAAGACATTTTAATGGCTATCCTGATTTCTTCATTTTTGTTCATATATTTACTTTCGTATTTTAACTATAATAATCACTATCAATTGTTGAATGTTTATAAGTCAGACTATCTGCTAGGAACTTTACGTGCATTTTCTTATTTAACTCTCACATCAACCCTATTGTGCTGCAATTATCATCCTCATTTTACTGATGAGGAAACTGAGGCTCAGAGAGTAATATAACTAGTAAATGATGTAACTGGGATGCAAACCCAGACCTATGTGAGGATAAAGCCTGTGCATTTAACCAGTAGATTACATTCAGTGATAGTCTGGTAAGCAAATTTACAACTGGCTCTCTGAGAAAAAAAAAAAAAAAGCCATAATTTATAGTCTGCCTTTTCTGATTTCCATGGTGTAAATACTTCCACCATGGTCAGTGTCAAGCTAACTAGGTGACTTCACTGATAGCAGTGTTAAGAAAAGATACACGCATTTGACCTTTCTGATTCAGTAGACCCGGCTCTGGCATACCACTGGTTAGACTGCCCCTTACTCTGAGCTGGACCTTGTGCTAATCCCTGACAATACAGAGGTAAATGTTCCCACAGTAGAGGGGCTCACAGGCTCATACTCCAGAGAAGCATGAGGCTTCAATCTCCTGGTGGTCTATTGCATTGTTGTAAAAAATCTTGCAGCCTGGCCTGTCAACCTGCCCTATTGAAGAGCCATACTCCCATGCCCTGTGCTACTGGCACATTCTCAGACTCCTTGCCACTCTCCTGAGAATCCTCTCATAAGAATCCACAAGCCATGCATAACCATGCATGGGCTCTGCCTAGAAGCTCTGGTTCAAAGAGGCCAGTAAGGAGGCAAGGGTAATTCATGGATGTTCCAGGATATATACCCTCCACTGCAGAAAAGAGGTCTGGGGACACTATCTCATCCTTTAATAGACAATACAGAGTGCATTACAGAAAAATCTAGGGAGAACCCCCCACCCTCAAATCAGTTCCTTGGATGTGACAGTGATCCCCAAACTTTTTGGCATCAGGGGCTGCTTTCGTGGAAGACAATTTTTCCATGGACCTGGAGGTGAGGATGGGGATGGTTTTGGGATGAAACCATTCCACTTCAGATCATCAGGCATTAGTTAGATTCTCATAAGGAATACACAGCCTAGATCCTTCTCATGCACAGTTCACAATAGGGTTCCCACTCCTTTGAGAATCTACTGCCCAAGCTGATCTGACAGCAGGCAGAGCTCAGGTGAAAATGCTTGCTTGCTTTCTGCCCACCTCCTGCTGGGTGGCCCAGTTCCTAACAGGCCACAGACTGCTATAGGTCCTTGACCCAGGGATTGGAGATCCCTGGCCTGTAACCCAGGAGGTCCAAAAGCCTGACTGACAGCACAGCTAGACCTTGTCCATCTTGGAGGAAGAGTCCTGGTAAAGAGCTTCAGCACAATCCAGAAAACTGAATTCATATTCAGATGTTCCAGGGACGTTTCTGCTTTCTTGTGATGCCCTATTTATTGGCCACTGTTACGGTAGACCATGTTCCAGGAAGCATCATACACATCACCTCATCCAGAGCTAGGAGGAGTCCCAAAAGGCCTCTACTCTAACTTCCTTCTCTAAATAAGCCTCTCTCTCCTGACGGCCCGTGGAGGGTGACCTGGACAGAGTGCTGGCATCATGGCTCTAGTGTTGCAAAGGAGCTCAAATTAAGGAATAGATTTCTACCTGGGTCAGCACAGGGCAGGATCCCCCAGGGAGGGCAGGCCAAATCAGGAAGGAGAACAAGTATGGCCCGAAGACCAAGAGCATGGGTTCCAGCATCAGGTTCGCTGGGTGTGATTCCCAGCCCTATCCAGCACAAGTCATGGCACCTTGGATAATCTACATAATCTTCCTGTGCCTCACCTTCCTCACCTATGTTTCCTCATCTAGGTAATCTTCCCATGCCAGTTTTCTCATCTAAATATAATAATGTGTCCTTGTAGAGTTATAAGAAATGCATATGTTAATGTAGATAAAACTCTTAGCACAGTGCCCAGCACATTAAAATGTTCAATAAAGAGCAGCTTTGGCTTAGCTTAGCATAATTACCTACTACCTCTAGGAAATGCCAAAGTTCAGATACCATGAAATATAAATGCTGAATCTGGATGACAAGGGGAGAATGGATGTCAGGATAGTGAAATCTCCAACACGGGATTTTCAGCAAAAAACCCGATCTCAGTTTTGTATTTTAAATAAAAACCTCAGCAAGCTATAAGAGTAGATTAGATGAGAGAAAAGGAGACCCACTGCATCCAATTGAGTGACAGGGAAGGCTTGAAGTAGAAATAGAGATGAAAGGAGAGTTTTGAGAGTGGAGTAAGGGATGGATTGGCCTGGTGATGATGACAGGCAGGTTAGGGAAAAGGAGGAATTTCCGTTTCTGGTGTGGGCAGCCAGCTAGACAGGGAGGCTGTGGGAGGCACAGGAAGGTTGAGGGTGGGTCTGATGAGGAAAGCTCAGGACATGGTAGGAGGAGATACATGGTAGATGGTTGGGGAGGTGAGTCTGGAGTGCTGGTGGCAGAATCAGGAGTCATCGGGCTCCCAACTTTTTTGGCACCAGGGACTGGATTCATGGAAAACACGCCCCCGTGCTACCTGGCACATCCAGGGGCACATCCCTCTGACAACCAGTCATCATGCTTCCTCCTTGAGGAGCCCAAGCTTTCACCAGTCGATCTCAATCACAATAGAGCACCGAGTTCTGAAAAACTGGCAAAAGGTAGAAGAGTTTTTTCGGAGTAAATGAGGAGGTGACAAACAGCAGCTGCTGGAAAGATAACAGCTTTCCGTGGCACGGAATGGAATCTCATAGAAATTAAAAGTAGGCAAGTATTTCAGAACCACAGCAGGGCCTCTTGAGATAGCAGTAAATATGATAGACAGTCAAAAAAATTAGAAAAACAAGACTCCATTTTAGGATGAACTTTTTTTCCTGTAAAATAAATTAGTTTCCATTATTGTGTATATGAGAAGATTTTTTAAATGACCAAAAAATGGGAAGATAGAGAGAACTATGAAACACAGTCTCATACAAACACTAAAATTATTAACATTTTAGGTTTTTCTTCCAGTCTATTTTTACTGTGTATATATATGCATATATATACATACACACACATAAATGTATACACACATACATATATAAACTTTGTATTTTATTTATTCACTTAACATTATAACAAAAGAATTTTTTTTTTACTATTATTATTATACTTTAAGTTCTAGGGTACATGTGCATAACGTGCAGGTTTGTTATATATGTATATTTGTGCCATATTGGTGTGCTGCACCCATCAACTCGTCAGCACCCATCAACTCGTCATTTACATCAGGTATAACTCCCAATGCTATCCCTCCCCCCTCCCCCCTCCCCATGATAGGCCCCGGTGTGTGATGTTCCCCTTCCTGAGTCCAAGTGATCTCATTGTTCAGTTCCCACCTATGAGTGAGAACATGCGGTGTTTGGTTTTCTGTTCTTGTGATAGTTTGCTAAGAATGATGGTTTCCAGCTGCATCCATGTCCCTACAAAGGACACAAACTCATCCTTTTTTATGGCTGCATAGTATTCCATGGTGTATATGTGCCACATTTTCTTAATCCAGTCTGTCACTGATGGACATTTGGGTTGATTTCAAGTCTTTGCTATTGTGAATAGCGCCGCAATAAACATACGTGTGCGTGTGTCTTTATAGCAGCATGATTTATAATCCTTTGGGTATATACCCAGTAATGGGATGGCTGGGTCATATGGTACTTCTAGTTCTAGATCCTTGAGGAATCGCCATACTGTTTTCCATAATGGTTGAACTAGTTTACAATCCCACCAACAGTGTAAAAGTGTTCCTATTTCTCCACATCCTCTCCAGCACCTGTTGTTTCCTGACTTTTTAATGATTGCCATTCTAACTGGTGTGAGATGGTATCTCATTGTGGTTTTGATTTGCATTTCTCTGATGGCCAGTGATGATGAGCATTTTTTCATGTGTCTGTTGGCTGTATGAATGTCTTCTTTTGAGAAATGTCTGTTCATATCCTTTGCCCACTTTTTGATGGGGTTGTTTGTTTTTTTCTTGTAAATTTGTTTGAGTTCTTTGTAGGTTCTGGATATTAGCCCTTTGTCAGATGAGTAGACTGCAAAAATTTTCTCCCATTCTGTAGGTTGCCTGTTCACTCTGATGGTAGTTTCTTTTGCTGTGCAGAAGCTCTTTAGTTTAATTAGATCCCATTTGTCAATTTTGGCTTTTGCTGCTGTTGCTTTTGGTGTTTTAGACATGAAGTCTTTGCCCATGCCTATGTCCTGAATGGTACTACCTAGGTTTTCCTCTAGGATTTTTATGGTATTAGGTCTAACATTTAAGTCTCTAATCCATCTTGAATTAATTTTCGTATAAGGAGTAAGGAAAGGATCCAGTTTCAGCTTTCTACTTATGGCTAGCCAATTTTCCCAGCACCATTTATTAAATAGGGAATCCTTTCCCCATTTCTTGTTTTTCTGAGGTTTGTCAAAGATCAGATGGCTGTAGATGTGTGGTATTATTTCTGAGGACTCTGTTCTGTTCCATTGGTCTATATCTCTGTTTTGGTACCAGTACCATGCTGTTTTGGTTACTGTAGCCTTGCTGTGTAGTTTGAAGTCAGGTAGCGTGATGCCTCCAGCTTTGTTCTTTTGACTTAGGATTGTCTTGGCAATGCGGGCTCTTTTTTGGTTCCATATGAACTTTAAAGCAGTTTTTTCCAATTCTGTGAAGAAACTCATTGGTAGCTTGATGGGGATGGCATTGAATCTATAAATAACCTTGGGCAGTATGGCCATTTTCACGATATTGATTCTTCCTATCTATGAGCATTGTATATTCTTCCATTTGTTTGTGTCCTCTTTTATTTCACTGAGCAGTGGTTTGTAGTTCTCCTTGAAGTGGTCCTTTACATCCCTTGTAAGTTGGATTCCTAGGTATTTTAATTTCTTTGAAGCAATTGTGAATGGAAGTTCATTCATGATTTGGCTCTCTGTTTGTCTGTTACTGGTGTATAAGAATGCTTGTGATTTTTGCACATTAATTTTGCATCCTGAGACTTTGCTGAGGTTGCTTATCAGCTTAAGGAGATTTTGGGCTGAGACAATGGGGTTTTCTAAATATACAATCATGTCATCTGCAAAGAGGGACAATTTGACTTCTTCTTTTCCTAACTGAATACCCTTGATTTCTTTCTCTTGCCTGATTGCCCTAGCCAGAACTTCCAACACTATGTTGAATAGGAGTGGTGAGAGAGGGCATCCCTGTCTTGTGCCAGTTTTCAAAGGGAATTTTTCCAGTTTTTGCCCATTCAGTATGATATTGGCTGTGGGTTTGTCATAAATAGCTCTTATGATTTTGAGGTACGTTCCATCAATACCAAATTTATTGAGCGTTTTTAGCATGAAGGGCTGTTGAATTTTGTCAAAAGCCTTTTCTGCATCTATTGAGATAATCATGTGGTTCTTGTCTTTGGTTCTGTTTATATGCTGGATTACGTTTATTGATTTGCGAATGTTCAACCAGCCTAACAAAAGACTTTTTTGCAAGAATATATAAGATCATCCTTTCAACATAAAAACTAGCCTTAAAACGGACCATTTAACTCCAGGCATGGTAGCACGTGCCTGTAATCCGAGCTACTCAGGAGACTGATAGAGAAGGAAAACTTGAGCCTAGGGGCTCAAGTCCAGCCTGGACAACAAAGTAAGACATTGTCTCTTTTTTTAAAAAGTTGGGGGCATTTCATATAGAACAATTTATCAAATTGTAAGACAGGCATTAAAAAAACAATGGGAAAGCAGAGGTTTATCAATAAGTGGTACTGGAAAATTAGTTAGCAACTTCAAAACAAAAACCAGACATTCAGTTAAGGGTCTTTGTCTTACCCCTTGCACTAAAACAAATTCCAGATAGGTTAAAATTTTTTTTAAAAAATCAAACACAAAAACTAAAGAAAGTATAATCATTTACTAAACTTCTAGAAAGGACTGTTTTAAGTTAAGACTTGATAGAACTAATCAAATATAAACCACAGAGGATTGACATCTCTCCTTTGAGAACTGAATCAAATCGATCAGGAAATCACTAAAACCCCTAATGATAAAATGACAAAAGACACAAACAGATCAAAAGAGAAATACAACTAGTCAACAAACAGAAAACTGTGTGACTCCAGTAATAAAGAAATAAAAATTAAAAATAATGTTATTCTTTTTTAGAAAAAACCATTAAATTAGCAAGTTTTAAACATTGCACTCAATAAAGCAGTCAGGAACGACTGTAATAACAAATAACCCCAAAGAGTCGATGGCTGGAAAGAAGGAGTGACAAGTTTTTCTGCTAAGGGACAAATAGTAAATATTTTAGTCTTTGTGGGCTTTCTATTACAAATACTTAACTCTGCCACTGTGGCAAAAGGCAACCATAGATTATTTGTAAATGAATAGGTGTGACTGTGCTCTAATAAAACTTAAAAAGACAAGAGGTGGGCCAGCCTGGCCTGTAGGTCATAGCGTACCAACCCCTGGCTTAAAATAAGTTTTATTTCTCCTTCATGCTTCATGTCCATTGCAGGTCAGCAGGAATGTTCTGTTCATTATAGACGCTCAGGGATTCAGGCTGCTGGAGGCTCCAAATTGACTTCGGCTTCTACAATGACCTCATCAAAAGAATTCTAGAAACTCTCACACAAGGAATTAAATGTTTCAACCACTCTCTTCTATTCACATATCATTAATCAGTCACATAGTCTTGCCAAACCACAAGGGGGGCCAGAAAGTTCAGTTTTTCCTCTACCCAGAGCTGGATATCAGTGAAAAGCATGAATGTGATAAGCATACATAGTGCTAGTGAGGATGGGGAGAAACATGTTCTTATGCTTGGGTGACTTTTGACATTCATGCAAGGACAGTAGGTTGCCAAATATAAAAATACAGGACGCCAGTAAAATTTGAATTTCAAATAAACAACAAATAACTTTTTAGTATAAGTGTGTCCCATTCACACATTCCTGCCAGCCTGCATCACGTGCACTTGTCAGACCTGTGGTGACCACAAGGGGACCAGCCATCATGGTAAGGATTTCAGAGTCCAGGTCTTTAAAGCTGTGTATACTGAATGCTGACTATATACTTGACACATGCATGTATATAAGTTATTTTCATATTATAGGAAACAGGCTAAAAGAGTTTAAGTACAAATGTATAATATCACAAATGTGGTTAATGGTGGATCAAGGACAAGACTCTTAATCTCCATGCTGTATTGGTCCTGCCATGCCATAAAAGAGGTCTGGAGGTGCAGAGTTATCCTGCCTCATTTTCTCATCAGTAGAATGATGGAGTTGGACCCAGAGGTCTCTAAGGATCCTGGTTCGGAGAGCTTTTGAGTCAGGGATGCTTTGAAATCAACCATTCCAACAAATGTGTATTGTGGACCCAGGGACGTGCATTTTGAGAACAGTTCCAGTTTAACGAATATCAATGCCAGTTTTGATTGTTTCAAATGAAATTAAGAACTGTAACAAATTCAGTGACTCACTTATTTCAAAGAAAGTGCCTGATGGGTGGAAGAGGTTAGGAACGTCAACCTTAGAGGCCTGAAGAAAGAGCCTGTGTTTGTCGTAACTGCGCTGGTCTAACCTGGGTGCCAGAACACTTGGGACAGAAATGAGTTCAACCTTTTACTAACCATGAGCACTTAGACAAGTTACTTCTCCCTTCTGTGCCTCACTTTTCTTATCAGCAAAATGGACAGCAATAATAGACAAAGTTTTTATAAGAAATAAATGAAGCAATACATAAAATGTACTTGAAACATTGCCTGGCACATAAATAATAAACAAACAAAAAACACATAAATGCTATGTTTTATTATTATTACCCTTCTCCAGCGTCCAGTCCCTTTGGTTATTCCTTTCAGCCTCTGACTCCAGAATGACCCAACAAATGTAAATATCATACTTGCCTTGCAAAGATTTTGTCATCGACCATACTTATGCTTGATCCTGTAAATAAAGATTCCCATCCTTCCAAAAATTATTTTCATTCATTTATTCATTCACTCATTTACTACATATTTACCGAAAGCTTCCCTTGAGGCAGACACAGATTCACAGATTGGAGGTTACAGCAGTGAAAACAAGGGGCAAACCTCCTGCCCTCAGAGAGTGAACAGGCCAGTGCAGGAGACAGATAATAAACAGACCAACATGAGTATAGCTGAGTAAACTGTTTTAGACAATGTGGTCAGTGTTGACGGAAAGAGTTCATTTTGTTCTACACAGTAGAGTGAAGAACAAGCCTTTGGCTGCTAATTTGAAGGAGACAGCTGTGTGTACCTCACTTGGGGGACATTCATGTTATGGAAAGGCTTTCTAGGAAGTCTGGGGGCCTTTCGCCTTTTCCAGTGGGGATACCTGGCCCAGGGAGGTTACAACTCTCCTAAGTATCAGAGTTTGGATTCTAATGAAAGTCCAGCTGCTACTAAAGCTGCAGAGATTTCCATGGGATCTGTCACTTCTTGTGGGTCCTGCGTTCACTGACATGTGACTCAGTGGCCACATCATAGGAGACAGTGTGAGACTCTTGGCTTAAGAATTGATCTCAGGGCACTGAGACCAGCTCCCAATGCAACCTGGGTATCATCTCCATGGAGTCCTGGGAATATCTGAGCAACCCCCTCTTGATTTTCCCAAGGACTTCTGCAAGGAGTCCCCGTGAACCTAAACCACAGGGAGGGAGTCACCTTTCGGCTTCTCTTCTTCAGTTTTTCACCTTCCCCACATACACACTCAGAGCACTCAGAGAGAAGAAACTTGTTCTCTGAGAATATCAGGTAAGAGGATGATTTCCAGTGAGGCACTGGGCATGCTTCATCTCCCCTGGAGAAATTACCAGGCATCATCTCCGGTCTCAGCCTATTGACCCCATCCACCAACGCTGGAAGATGCTGCCTGCTCCTGGAGAGGAAACCTAGGGAAGGTCCTCTGTGGGGGATCCCTCTCCACAAAACCCAAAAAGGTCCATCTTACAGCCCCTATGGCCTTTCTCTGAACCACACAGACCCACCTCCCTCAAAAAGACAAACCGTATAGGAAAACATCTTAGCATATCTCATCTTATTCTAAGCAGAGCATCTTCATCTTGAACTGGCAAACAAAACAGATTTGTGAGGGAAGTCAGGCACAGCTGGGCACACCTAAAATGCCCAAGGGCTTACAGGTATGGGTTTAGCGATAGCTTCAGAACAAAATATAAAGAGTCGTACACTCAAAATAAATAAAAATGCATTTCATTCATAACCAAATTGAAAGGCTTCAGGCTCTGTGAGTAATCTTGGGCTTGTCTTTTTATATTCTCAGCCTCCTAATTTAACCATCTGGAATTCTTTCTAAAGTGCCATCCTATTCAGCATTTAGAAATGAAAGATTTGACTTTAAATGGAAAATCTACATTTCATTGTAAAGAGAGAACTTGACATCCGTGGCCCATTCTGCACAAATCACAAATATGTGTGCTTAGCGGATGATGAAGGATAACTCCAGAAATGTATTTCACACATGGCAAGAGACATGCAAATGGATGAATGCACCGAAGAACCCATCAGTGCACCCCTGTCCAGCATCCTAGTGTCCTACAGTATCTTTTCTGAGCTTCTGGAATGTTAGTGTAACACATGTTGACATCACATCCAGATGCAGAGTAACCTGTAGACTGCAGCATGATCCTTGGCTGAACTACACACCACTGTCCTGCCGACACAGTTCAAAATCAGTCTCAGTTGCTTGATCTCTAAAATGGGACTGAAAACAAAACTTCACAGTATTTTTATGATGCTCAAAAGTTAAAATCAAGAATATGTGTATTATCTTGGGAAAATTTAAAGCACTATTTAAAAGTTACTTTCCAAATAAGAATAATTCAGGATGGGGGCAGGGGGTGTCTAAGAGTTACAGACCCCAAAGGACTCTGGAAGTGGGATGGGGGGCTTGAGGTCCTCAGCATTGTCATGGCTATCATTTGGCAAGGGCAAACCCTAAAGAGCCCAATGTGCCCTCATAAATAGCATGGGCTTTATCCGGTCAGGGTGAGGAGCTTCCAGAGGTTTTCTCACAGGGAAATGACATGAACAGATCTGAGTTTTCTTTCTTCTGCTTCAGCTCCACTTTAGGCTACTCTGACATTTCCATTTCCTGCATATTACAACAGCCTCCTAGTGTGTTATCCTTTTCCCAATGGTGGTGCAAGAAGAAATTGGGAGCAGGATAACACATTAGGAGGCTGTTGTAATATGCAGAAAGTGGAAATGTCAGAGAAGCCTAAACTGGAGCAGAAACAGAAGAAAGAAAAGGAGGAAAGATACTCATAAGTATTTAGAAAGAATTGGCAGAGGTGGGGTGGGATGCAGGAAAGAAAGAAATCTAGAATGACTCCTAGGTGCCTGCTTGGGAAAATTAAGTGGAAGGTATTGATTGAAGTCATAAATCCAAGAAGTTGTAAATCCAAGCAGGATTTTCCCAATTTCTTCTGGCACCACCCCTTGCAAGGTTTTTGCAAGGTTTTTGCACCACCATTGGTGATCACTAATATGTTGAGCCTTGGAAATGTTGTGTCTGAAGATGCCCAGATGGGGACAGATCTCCAGCAGGCAATTGGATATCCTGGTCCTGAATTCAAGATGGATGTCAAGGCAAAGGAATTCAGTTTGGAAATTGTTGGCACTCTATTGCTAATAGTTGAAGTGATAAATCCAGATGAGATCGCCTATATGGAAGACATACCGCTTTACTTGATGTGGAAGTATCAAACACGATTGTTGGGAATGTCAGTCATAAAGCTGCCACAATCCCAGGCGAAACATGGCCAATCATAGCAACCAAGGCCCTTGCATTATTCCAGGATGGGCACTTAAGCCAAGAAAGACCAATGCGGAATCTTCTCTGAGGTAGATACATGGAATCAAGGAAGCCTAACTGCAGACTAAAGCCCCCACACAGAGGAAGACAGAACAAGAGATGGAAAGAAAGACAAAATCCAGACAACAACCCTTGCATCCTAATTTAGCTAAACCTGAAGCTGGATTCTCCCCTGAACTTGCCAATTGTGAGCCAATGAATTACCTTTTATTATTGTTGTTGTCTATGTTAATTTGATTTGAGTTTCTTGCAAACCAAATAGTCTTCACCGCAGAAATTGATAGCAGAATGAGGTGCTGCCAAAAACAAACAAATAAAAAAACAACAACAAAAACAAACAAACAAACAAAAAGAAAAAACAGCCTAAGAACAGAATTGGCTGAGTCAATGCAAAGTGGAGAGTGATGGAAATCCCTCTGCTTTCTGACTGAGAAGCTGGTGATGCATGTCGTATAGTAGCAAAGTAAGTAGCTGAATCCTCATGTATCCCAGGACTCAGATCATCTGCTCATTAAGCCAGGAATCTTAGGGAACTTAGTTAGAAAATATGCATCTAGGGGAGAGGGGTAATAGAACTTGGCTGGTGCAGCTACACTGTGCAACAGGTTGAGAACTGAGAGATGGGTTAAATAAAAGAGATTGAGTATATAAGTAAGCATATTGCAGGTAATTATAGCCAGATTTCTCACTGTCACCAAAGAGAGGATATGAACAAATCCTGGGGTGGTGGATTGGAACTGGAAATATCAATGTAGATTTACCATTTTTAATAAACAAAGGGAGATAAATATAGAGAGACATGTGAAGGTATGTATGTACATAAATGTATTTAGATACACATATTTCCTGACTGTTTCTACTAAGAGGGCTGAGAAGCTATGACCTCCCAGAAACACACCAGATCTTTTGAATTTTGGCTTTTAGATCTTATTCTTCACTAAAAGGAGCAGGACTCCATGAAGAAATCCCTGAGTGCAGGGAAAATGCAAGATGAACCTAGAATACCTTGATATGCCAAAAACAAAGAAAACACTCAAACATTAATAGAAACATGGACACAGGACAAAGGAGCCAACTTGGAAGGTCTCCCACTAGTCAGGCTTTGGGCATCAAAATAAATAATGATAATAATGGATTGTAATCTGTTTCATAAAATAAGAATCCATGAATCTGTATTGATTTAAAAAAATAAATGGATAAATACACAAAGGAGAAGTTCTACCTCATAGTAGAATACCAACTAATAAATGTAGAAGAAAGAATGGAATTAGAAGAATCACCATATGGCCAACACTACAGTCATAATTGACTAAGGCATGAATTATTAGTAGTTGCAAAAATTAGTAAGTGAAAGTTTGATGAGGAAGAGAATGCTTTGCAGAAAACTACAAAGCAGGAAACATGGTTGAGAATAAGACTAAGACCCAGGTGGAGCTCCTCTCAAACTGTTCCTGCTGGCAGATACAGGAGCCAGCAGGAGAACCTGATGCAGGGTAGGCACACCTCAAAACTGGGACTTAGCCTGGGAGGGTTCTTGGCGTTGCCTGGGAAGGAATTCAAGGGCAAGTCAGTGGTGTTAAACAGCAACTTTGATTGAAGCAGCAGTGTACAGCAGCAGCAGAGGTGCTGCCCCTTGCAGAGCAGGGCTTCCCCATAGGCAGTGTGCTCAGGGTAGCAGGTCAGAGCCAGTTCTGCAGTCATGTTCATACCTACTTTTAATTATATGAAAATTAAGGGGCAGACTGCAGAAATTTCTAGAAAAAGGGTGGTAACTTCTGGGTTGTTGGGGGCCGCACCGGGGGTGGTGGAGAATGAAAGAACACACACAAAGACAAAGACACACAGAGAACATGGCGGCCGCACTCAGAGCCTCTGCCTCACTTTATTTATACTCCATAAACCTCAGGTCAGCAGAAAGAATGCAATGCAAAACAAACTTTCTTTTCCCACATGTAACCTTCTACTCAGTACCTTGTTTCTATATTCTTTCTTATCTACCCGCCTTCTTGGCGCCTACGGGAGTTCATTAAAAGTTCAGTTGGAGATACTGTCCTTGAGCCCTATCTATTCTCAGCATACTGTTTTCAAAGGCCCCTGCATTTCCCCCCTTTTAATTTTGTTTTGCCTCAATCCTAAAAAGGTAGCCCATATTTGTTCCTGTGTTTTCTTTTGTTTTTGGTGGCGATGGAGGGAGCATCAAATCACCAAAAGAAGTAGACCCAAACCAAGTGCCCAAAGCAATATACTTCCAGAGATTGTAGAAATCCATGTCTTCATCTGGGTCCATGAGTTGAAGGCAGCAAGGCGCTGACCCAGCTCCTGAAGGGTTACAGTTCCGGACAACACATGTAATTGTTGTCAAAATGCTTCGGAAATGTTCTGAGTGAGCTCTTGGATGTCCAAACTAATATTTTTATGGCCTACTAATAATTTTCGGATTACAGTCCAATTTTGAGAGATGTTAAAAGGCACAGGCGTTACACAAAATTGAGTGGAATTCCAATCACATTGTAATGTTACCCGAGTACTGAGTACAGTGAGCTGATCTCCAAGCCATGTCAACGCTTGCTCCATGTTGTCCAATCTTTCAGCAAGTTGAGAATCAATGTTTCATTGTTGAAGCCATAACCGGTGAGATTGTTCGTGCCATTGCTGCATAAATTCAGCATTTTGTATGCTTTGACGAAGAGCGAGTCCTGCTATGGCTGCAGTGGAGACGATGGCGACAAGGCTCATCACCAAGGCAATTATAAGTCCAAGGGCACGGAGGGTTCGCTGGAGAGAAGTCCAAATATAAGTCTCAAGAGGTGATGCCCCCCATGGTCGCGTAAGGTTAACAGGTAGCCAAATTTCCTTACGAGCCCTGAGGATATAAATATCCCCAGTAAAGTTGTGCCACCAGGAATGATTGAGGCAAGACAAAAATGTACACGTATCTGTACAATTAACAATCCCCGTAAGATTATCCCATGTCAAATTTCCTGCTAATAATAGGTAGGGCTCACGGACACAAGCAATAATATATCAGGAGGTATTCCGATATAATTGAATATGAAAGGAGTTATTCGGGTTAGAAAGATTAAGGGGCATATTCCCCACAAAAGTGCTAATGGCATCGCCTGCAACTAACAACTTCCAAAAATAACTCTGTACTTCAGGCCTCCTTCACGCCATACCAAGGTTTCATTACTGTTAGCAGCAATACTTTTATTTACCCGGTGCCATTTCAAAGGTATGTGACTAAATTTTATTTGAAAATCACCGTGCACACTTCAATCAGTTATTTGCATCCCATTGTATTCTAATAAAATCCGGGGTTTAGTTCCCCGACATTGTTGTCACTCCAGCACCTCAATATTAGGAGAAACCTCTAGAATAGGACAAAAAAGTAAAGAACTAGGAATAGTTTCATTACTATATACAGTATGATTATATTAAAAACTTCTAGTTACAATAATAACAGTATTAGCAGCCACATGACTATGATTATAACAAACAGCCCAAGCTTCATGCGATTTTCGGAGACAATGAGGACTATTTCCCATACATATTGGAAGTCCTTCCACTCCAAATTGGTATGTGCTGATTATAATTGCTGTTTTCCATTCTATGTTGTCCTTGTCCATATAGGGGGACGGCATCCAAGTAATGTTATTGGTGAAAACCTTAATTTCCGCCTCCTCCCAGGCGACTCCCTGATACAAGGGTGGAAAGGGAATATAAGTCCAATATTCATACAAAGCCTCACTAAGAGAAATAAGTCCCCCGCCGAGGCACATCTAACAAAGGAAGAAATGCATGCTGAATCCAGTTTTCTTTTCAACAGGGTTTCAATCATCTTGTAGGAAACCACTCAGGTCCACTCCCTGTAAGGACAAGAGCATAGCCCCGTCCCTGTTTTAGAACTTGCCCTTGAACATACTTACCTTCTTCATTAGGATACCAAACCTTTAAACTGTCAGCAGGGACTATCACCGAGGGAGTTGAGGAAAGATGGGTTACGACAGCAGAGTCTTGCAATTGTCTCCATTGATTCAAAAAATAATTAAGGTAAAAAGAACCTTCAAAATCAAAAAAATTAAGGTAGAAAGGTTAACCTTCAAAAAAATCTGTTTTTTGGGGGGGGCTCATTTCCCCCTTTTTGTTTTAATAGTTGAGTTTTTAAAGTTAAATTTGCGTGCTCAATGATGGCTTGACCTTGACTGTTGCCCGGGATCCCGGTGATATGTTGAATATTGTATTGCTGTAAGAAAACTTGTAATTTATGAGAGACATAGGCAGGGGCATTATCAGTTTTAAGTATAAAAGGAATGCCCATAATGGCAAAACAAGCTAAGAGATGTGTAATAACAGAATCAGCTTTCTCAGATGGCAACGGAGTGGCCCATTGAAAATGAGAAAAAGTATCAATGGTATGATGAGCATACTTTAATCGTCCAAAAGAAGGAATATGTATAACATCCATTTGTCAAATTTGATTAACTTGAGTACCTCTCAGGTTAACTCCAGGATGGAAGGATGGAATGCTCAAAGGAGCACAGAAAGGACAAGCTCGAATGAGAGAACGAGCTTATTTATGAGTTAAAT
Organism: Theropithecus gelada; assembly: GCF_003255815.1. Classification (NCBI taxonomy): domain Eukaryota; kingdom Metazoa; phylum Chordata; class Mammalia; order Primates; family Cercopithecidae; genus Theropithecus; species Theropithecus gelada. The sequence continues at coordinate 55,787,936 of NC_037674.1, forward strand.
GAAACCGTCGTTGAAGGCCAGAACTATTAGTGTGATGTAGAGCATGTTCTTGTTCTGCAGCCTGCAAGTGGCCAATTAGAAGTGAATCAATCTGAGTATTTCCATGAACTAATAGTCCAGGCAGTTGAGAATGAGAACGAAGATGAGTGATGAATAAAGGAGCTCGACATTGGCTCAAAGTAAAGGATAACAAAGAAAAGAATTTCTGAAGAGAAGAAGTAGCACAAAGAGGTAAAGTGGCCTGAGAAATATAAGAAGTAACATAAACGGTGTATTGAGAATCACTAACAATGTTACAACCAGTAGTAGGGAAATCAAGTAAGATCATCAGAACAGCAAACAATTCTCCCTGTTGCACCGAGGGATAAGGATAAACTGTAACTCAAGATTGATGAAGCTTCTTGCCAAGAATCAGAAGTTGCAAGAAGATAAGTGATCTGACTATGAGTGAATTGAGAGATAATTAAGGAAGGATCTCCTCCCCAAAGTTGTCGACAGTGATACCGTCCTTTGATGATCAGTTCAGCTAAACGATCAATATAAGTAGCCAAGTGTTTAGATGTTTTATTGGACAAAAAGATCCATTTTAGCCGCTGATTGGTCTGATGAATCATTCCTGTAGGAGAATGTAAAGTATGAAATAAACAAAGGGAAAGGGGAACATCGGGAAGGATATAATGTAAATGAGCCTTTTGAAGTTGCTCTTCCACAAGCTGGAGTTCCTGTAAAGCCAAAGGAGTTAAATGACGTGAGCTGTCCAAGTGACTGTCTCCTTCTAGAATAGAAAAAAGATGTTGTAACTGAATAGAGAAAAAACAATTTTTGAGATCTATGACCATTAATTTTTAACTTTGTGGGATAAGGGCAGGATTAGGAAGACCAGGCTGTAAACTTTCCCTAGGTTTAATGTAAACATTTATAGTTTTAAGACAAGACAAAGACGGGAATTCCATGCAGAAATACGTGGCTTTATATTCCTCTCGGCCATTTGTTTTTTGACTTACTCTTTTAGAGTCCTAAGTATTTCTTTAAATAATGGTCACTGTTTCACATAAATAGGAGTGGTGGCTATGAGTTTAAAGGATTGTAGCCCATTTTGAACATCTTATTTTTGGCAGCTGAGGAAATATGAGGAATGTTTAAAAAAGCAGCAAATTGTTGTGAAAGATCTTGTTCCCAAAAATTAATATTGATAGGAACAATATAAAAATAAAAAAAAACACTTGACCTTGTTGACCTTTAGGACCGACACAGGTTAAAGGTTCTACGTCTTGATAAACCACAGAAGCAGCACCCAAGCCAGTGAGTATAACTGCAACTTGTCTTTTTTCCTATTGTATAGGCCTCTAATTTAAACAAATAATAGACATATTCACCCCCATATCAATTAACCCTTTAAAAACTATTCCATTAATATACACTGAACATAAGGGCTTTTGATTAGAAACTAAAGTTTCCCAAAAAACAGTTTTTTCTGTGCTACCAAATCCTCCCTATTGAGAATACGTTCCCCTGCCTCTAGGCATATAAATTGTGAGACTTGAACCATAATAAGACTTTTATTAGTAACATCATGTCCTTTTGGCAAAGGGCCACACTCTCTAATAGCTAATTTATATACTCCTCTATTAGGAGACAAAGTATAAGGCTGAGTAATAACTAAGTCAGCAGCGGCGCTCTGCTTAGTTGCCACATAAAGCTGAGAAACTGGGGTAAGGTGTGGGATCCTTAAGGAGGACTTGAATTTATTCCTTAATGTTGTAGGCCATTGCTCACTGGGTATTGTATGCAGATTTAGTCAATAACAAATATTTGTAAACAAATAAGGTGATTACAGGTACAGAAATTCAGTTAGTAGCTTACTATTCAATAGAGTATCTGCTTTGTAAAAGATGGTGGACCACAAAATACTCAACGAATTTTGGTTTTCAAAACACTGTGATGCTATCCAAGGCTAAATGGATACTTGAAATTGGGATTGGATCTGGTGCTGAGATACAACTTTTACTTAGTTATTGATTTTTCTTTCCTCCGATTATTCCAAGGAGGGTGACTACCATTTTTGTACTTTATAGAGCAGTCTAGAGGAAAGGGTTAAGCATGTAAGCTCTGGGGACAGAAAGTCATATTTTCAAAATATAATAGCTATATGACCTTGGATACATTTATAAAACTGTCTTAACTCTGTTTTCCTGTCTACAAAATGGTAATAATTATAAAATTTGTCAGTCTTAAAGGGATGTTGGAAGAACTAAATGCAAGTGAAGATTTTTTCACAGTAGTAGACACATAGTAAGTACTCAGTATACTATGGCTATTATTACTGTTATTATTGTTAATATTACGTCTATTAATTTTAGCTCTTTAATGTAACAAGTGCAGAACCATAATCTCACATCCTTCAGAGTCATGCTGATCTTGTATTTTTTGGTCCTTTGACTAGTTTAGTCATTTATTACAAGAAACCTAGTTAGTTTGTGCATTCTTTTCCTTTCTTATATTTCTCATTTGTAAAGACTGATAAACCAACTACACTTTCAGACCTGGTGACATAAATTGTTGGGGTCCCAAGCCTGTGGGCCCCGGCTCCCATTTCCCAGGAGAGGAGACAGTAAATTTCCACTTTTATCAGTTTTGAAATGACATTTATTTGTCCAATGTCGACCTTTACCACAACATTTGTACACCTCTGAAGGCAGCTTTCTGCCTTGAGGGATAAAAGTGTTCAATTTTTATGACATTCTTTTTTTTTGAAATGTCTAGGTTTACCACACTGCAAACAAACACCTTGTTTGTTATTTCCTTTTAAGGCTTTAGACAAAGCTCCAGCAAATAATTGAGCATCATAAATAGCCCCTCCAACACTAACACAAGTTTTAATATATTTATCTAAATTGGCCCCATTGGCCTTTAACGATTTTAACAATTTTTAACAGTCAGCATAAGCATTTTTAAAAGACAATGTTTATAACAAAATTTTTGAAGCAAGGCCAGCACCCACAATTTTGAAGACAGCATCCTGAAGACGGGCTACGAAATCTGAATATTGTTCATTTGTGCCCTATAAAATCTTCACAGAGGAAAGGGAAGATTTTCCTGTTATCTCTACCTTATTTTAGGCCCTTAAAAACAAAGTTTTGATTTGAGTAAAGGCAACATCATCTAAACCAGCCTGAGCATTAAGAGTAGCATATTGGCCCGTGCCTGTGAGTTGTTCCTCAGTGGGTCCAGGGGGATCACACATAATATTTTTCCTAGCCTATACATGTGCCTTGTTCATTTACCAGCTGTGCAATTGTAACCACTGAGAACGATCAAGAAAAGCCTTCCCCAAAGTCTTCCAGTCTATAGGAATCATCAAATTTTCTGATGAAAAAACATCAAGAAGACCAAGGATAAAAGGAGATTGAGATCCACAGTTAGAAATGGCAGCTTTCATTTCTTTTTAAAAATTTAATTTGTAAGGCATTAAATTGGACATTATTGCCACCATTTGAAAACTAAGCATTAGGAGCAAAAGAAGCACAAATAATTGGAAACAGATCCAGCTCCTTAAATTTTTTTTTTTAATTAAAAGTATATATAATATATAATAATACTCATATCCCCAAATATAAAGAATCTCAACATATTAATAAGAAAAGGCAAATAACCCAACCAAAAGTAGCAGAACAAAGAAATGACAATAAACCTATATGTCTAACATCATTACTCACTAGGAAATATGTATATTAATACCAAATTGAGAATCATTACATACACAATACAATGGTTAAAATTTAAAAACACAGAAAATATCAAGAGGTAGTTAATGTGTTAAGCAACTCGAATACTCAACTTCTGTTTGGAGTGTAAATTGGTGGAACCTATGCACCCCTATAACATAACAATTTCCTAGCTGGGGTTATTAATACTATATTAATATTAATAGTTAATATTAATGTGTTTATTTATTGACTATTGAAATACTCATAATATTTTAACAAACAATAAGATATACATATACACTGGTTTTAACATATTAAACAGGTGTTTAGTATAAATTTAAAGTATGTCTGATGTGAACAGGGCTTCAACTTTGCCAAACAAAGGCAAAGATAAGGAAGCCGGGGGATTGGAGGCTCTGGAAAATCCTCTTTTAACAGGGCAGAAGAAAAAGAAACAGGGAAAGCTCGCAAAGGTGAATTAGAAGAATATATCTGTAATATTTGTTGAAGCATTTCCATAATACACTGCATGTCAGAATTTCCCTTAGAAGAAGGAAGAGCTGGCTTTTTCTCTTCTCCCCCTTTTGCTACCCTGGCACAAATGGGCTCCATTTCAGATTTATTTTATTTTATTTTATTTTTCCAAATCCTCAGATACCTTTCCTCCTGTGGCTACATTACCACACTCCGAATCAGTCTCAAGTAACTCTAATGTCTGAGTGATAGAGTTACACAAGGTCCACAATTTTAGAGGCATAATATCCCCTAAGTGGAGAGCTCTAAGCAGAGTTTTTACTACCTGTAACCATTCTCTGCGATTCAGCTGAACTTTAGTCTGATACTGAAACCAGTAACAATGTTGTTCAACATGGGCAAACAATCGCTTCAAAGTCTTTTTCTTTCACTTCTACTCCCATAGACAGCAACAGTCCTTGAAACAGCCATAAATATTCTGAGGCCAGAGAGATGGAATTCCCATAATGAAAGCTTAAGAAGGTTCCCCTTAACAATATCTGAGCCTTACCCGCTCCTAGGGGGTTCCCCTTCTTGTTCTCCCCTACTCACCGGTGCTGACCCTGCTCGCTGCGCCACTTGTTGGGGGCCGCACCGGGGGTGGTGGAGAATGAAAGAACACACACAAAGACAAAGACACACAGAGAACATGGCGGCCGCACTCAGAGCCTCCGCCTCACTTTATTTATACTCCATAAACCTCACGTCAGCAGAAAGAATGCAATGCAAAACAAACTTTCTTTTCCCACATGTAACCTTCTACTCAGTACCTTGTTTCTATATTCTTACTTATCTACTCGCCTTCTTGGCGCCTACAGGAGTTCATTAAAAGTTCAGTTGGAGATACTGTCCTTGAGCCCTATCTATTCTCAGCATACTGTTTTCAAAGGCCCCTGCACTGGGTCATCAGTCATTGACATGGAAAGGGGTGATAACTTCTGGGTATTGTCATGGCAATGGTAACCTGACATGGCACATTGGTGGGCATGTCTTATGGAAAGGTACTTCCACCCTATCCTTGTTTTAGCTAGTCCTCAATTTGGTCCAGTGTCTGAGTGCTGCCTCTGGAGTCAAACCCATCCATGGTGATGCTACCTGGGCAAGGGCCTTACCTCCCAGTTCTGTTGTTTCATGTTGCCACAAAGCCATGTCTGAAGAAAACTACAAAGCAAAACATCTAGGCCTATAGCTAAGACACAGATATTAAAAAGCTGAAGCTTAGATTCAAAGAGCACTTAAAATTTTTCTGTGCAACAAGAAAGCTGGAAGTAGGTGGTTACTGATATCAATCCAGTAGCTTTAGGGCTAACATCTCTGAGATTTTCTTGGCTTTTCCCTCATATTCCTCCCCCAAACTGCTGCAACTCCAGCCACCATATCTGCATTCCAAGCAAAAAGGAAAAGGCATATCAGCTAAATCTGTTCCTCAATGGACAAGAGAAATTTTCTTAAAGAGCAAAATGAAGTGTAGCCAAATTGATTGATGATGAGTCAACCCACTGCCAGAGAAGGGAATTGTTGCTTTTCCACTACAGCAGAACATGTGACCACAGCATATTATTTCTCCTCTCTTTTTCTATAAGGGGAGACTTTATTGTGGTTATATAGCATAGCAGTTATGTGTTGCCTTCAAGAAGCAATGCAAAGCAGAGGCTTAAGCAATGAAGACATTTAATTACCTCACATTGGGAGATGTCTGGAGGAAATGAGTTCCAGCTTTCGAAAGTAGTTCAAGGATATGATCAAGAGCAAAGCCCTTTTCACCTATCTGCTCTGGCATTCTCAGTAGATTAGCTTTTTGTCTTTAGTTGTATAGGATTGACATGTAGTCTTAGGAGAGATATTCTCTCTCTGCTGGGGTTTCCATGCTGGCAAGATGTGAATCTGAAGCCTTTGAAGAAAATTTTCCCACCACATGGAAAAAGAGTTTCTTCAGCACCAGGTCAGCAGACAGGAAAAAGTCAAGACCCAAAAAGCGGAACTGTACCATGACAGCACCAACCGAGCTCCTATGTCCAAGCGGCCCGGAGTCCACCTCCACATGTCCCAGTTACTGTGCCCACAGCTCTCCCTTTTTATTTTTTCTTCTCCTATTTCTCTTTTTATGGGTGTGTGGGGGAGTTTAGAAATGGAGTGGTCCAGCAATGCCACTTTTGGATATATATCCAAAAGAATTGAAAGCAGGGTCTTGAAGAGACATTTGTACACCCATGTTCATAGCAGCACTATTCAAAATAGGCAATGGACAGAAGCAACCCAAGCGTCCACTGACAGATAAATGAATCAACAAAATGAGGTATATACATATGATGGAATATTTTTCAGCCTTAGAAAGGAAGAACATTCTGATACATGCTACAATATGGATGAATTTGAAGACATTATGCTAAGTGAAAGAAGCCATTTACAAAAGGACAAATATTGTAGGATTCCACCTACGTGAGGTACCCAGAGTAGTCAAGTTTACAGAGACAGAAAGAAGAATGGTGGTTGCCAGGGCTGGGATGAAGGAGAATGGGGAGCTCTTAATGGGTACAGAGGTTCCATTTTACAAGATGAAAACACACTGGAGATTAGTTGCACAACAATGTGAATGTACTCAACACCACTGAACTACACACTTAAACCTGATTAGGATGATAAATTTTATGTTACATGTATTTTGCCACAATTAAAAATTTTGAGACAAGAATTGAGTGGAGTTTTTGTCACATGCAACTAAAAGTGTCCTGACTTGAAGAAGAAGAGAGGGAGAAAAAGAATGAAGCATATTGTGGAGGAAGAAGAAAAAAAGATAATGAACTGAGCACCGGAGAATCCCAACATTTAAGGAAAAGCTGGGCAAAAAGTAACCATGTAGATGGCTGGGATGAAGCTTCCCAGAAGTGAAGGTGGATGAAGGTGACGCCCCTTCATTTATGAGACCAGGAAAGAGTCACAAGGAAGCCAGGGCAGAAGGGTTTCAGGTTGGGGGGATTAGTGAACAAATCCAAGTGTATTTCAAGAGGCCAAATAATATAAATAGTCAAAAGTGTCTACTAGATTGGACAGTTAGAAAGTTTTTCCAGTGAAGATTCAATAGAACCAACAGAGAATACTTTGATGCAGTGCGTTCAGGAGCAGATGAAAAGGGAAGTAAAGAGACAGAAAGCATGCATAGCTTCTCAATGACCTTAGAACCTATCACCTAAAATTAATTGCACAAGTATAGTTTCCAGGTGATTAACAGTGCGGCCAAAGTTAAGAAGTAGCTCCCATTATCCACAACTGTGGGAAAGAGCAGAAAGGCTTGTCCTTGGCACAGTCCAAGGGGCCTTGTTGAGTGGACTTCCTGCTGACAGCCTGAAAGACTGTGGAGACTCAGGCTGGCCTGCTCCCTCGGTCTCTCTTCTCCCTCAGATTCTTTGCAAAATGAGGGGTAGCCATGTTTAATATTTTACCACATGTGTCTTATCTCTCTCTCTCTCTCTCTCTCTCTCTCTGAATCTCTCTCCTCCATGTATGTGTGCATGTAAGAATATGTGAGTGTGCACGCATATGTGTATATATGCAGATGGCTTTCTCTGAACTACTTGTATTTCATGGCCATAATAATTTTTTAATTGAAGTTTTATTTTAGGTTCAGGGGGTTCATGTGCAGTTTTGTGGCTTGGATATATTGTGTGATGCTGAGGTTTGGGGTAAGGATGATCCCGTCATGGAGGTAGTAAGTGTAGTACCCAATAGTTAGTTTTTCAGCCCTTGCGCACCTCCCTCCCTCCCTTTGGAGTCCTCAGTGTCTATCATTCCTGTCTTTGTGTCCATGCATACTCCAACATTTAGCTCCCACTTATAAGTGAGAACATGTGGTATTTGGTTTTCTGTTCTTGTGTTAATTCACTTAGGATAATGGCCTCCAACTCCATCCATTTTGCTGCAAAGGACATGATTTCAACATGATTTCATTCTTCTTTATGGCTGCACAGAATTCCATGGTGTATATTTACCACATTTTCTGTATCCAGTCCACCATGGATGGGTACCTAGGTTGATTCTATCGCCAATAGTGCTGTGATGAACATACACAGTGAGTGAGTGCATTTCGTAGAAAAAATTACTTTTCTTTGTAATAAGATTACTGGGTCAAAAGGTAGTCCTGTTTTAAGTTTGAGAAATCTCTAAACTGCTTTCCACAGTGGATGAACTAATTTACATTCCCACCTGCAGTATATACATATTCCCTTTTCCCCACAGCTTTGCCAGTGTTTGTTATTTTTTGACTTTTTTAGTAATAGCCATTTTAACTGGTGTGAGATGGTATCTCATGTGGTTTCAATTGGCATTTTTCTGATGATTAGTGATGTTGAGCATTTTTTCATATATTTGTTGGCTGTGTATGTGTCTTCTTTTGAGAAGTGTCTGTTTATGTCCTTTGTCCGCTTTTTAACAGCATCATTTATTTTTTTGTTTGTTAAATTATTTAAGTTCCTTATAGATCCTAGATATTAGACCTTTTTTGGATGTATAGCTTGTGACTATTTTCTCCCAATCCATAGAGTGTCTGTTTACTCTGTTGATCTTTTGTTTTGCTGTGCAGAAGCTCTTTAATTTAATTAGGTCCCACTTGTCATTTTGGTTTTGTTGCAATTGCCTTTGAGATCTTAGCCATAAATTCTTTGCCAAAGCCAATGTCCAGAATAGTATTTCCTAGATTTTCTTCTAGGATTCTTATAGTTTTAAGTCTTCTATTTAAATCTTTGATCCATCTTGAGTTAATTTTTGTTTATGGTGAAAGGTGGTGGTTGTTTCATTCTTCTGCATATGACTAGCCAGTTATCCGAGCGCCATTTACTAAAGAGGGAATCCTTTCCTCATTGCTTATTTTTGTTGATTTTGTCAAAGATCAGATGGTTATAAGTGTGCATTTTTATTCCCAGGCTCTCTGTTCTGTTCCATTGCATGACCATAATATTTTAGAAGAGTTTAACCCAGTTCCATTGCAGGATATCACATTTTGGTTTGCTTCAGATTTCCACATGGTTACATTTGTATTATGTGCTTTTTTGGGTTTTTTTGCAAAAATAACAGATATAATCCTGTTTTGTCTCAGTGCTTCATATCAGGAGGCACACAATGTCAATTTGTTACATAGCTTGAAATATTTAATATTCACAACAATCCAACAAAGTTTGCACCAATACGTAAACTCTTCCCCCAGAGAGCCGAGCTAAATTGATCAAGGTCAAATAGCCAGTAAAAAGCTGACCCAGACATCAAACCCAAGTCCATCTGGCTTCAATATCTATGTTCTTTCCACACCATATCCGCTCCCACTAACAGCATCCCATGTAGGCATAGCACACTGTGGATCTCCATCTGAATGTCACCTGCTGCTTGCCCCTGTTACTGATTTTCACTACCTATACAAATATTCTCATCACCCTTTTACTCTCCGACAACAGTTTTTTGCCTTGATGTCCTCATACCTGCTGCCGCCCTCTGAATATCATATTTCCTGGCTACTCAAAGTGTGGTCCACAGACCAGCACCAGACATCACCCAAAAACTTAGAAATGCATAATTTTGTGCTCTACCCTCAACCTACTGGATCAAAATCCATATTTTAACAAGCTCCCCATGTGTATACAAAATGAGGTTGAGAAGGGCTGCTGTGTTTCACTTGCTTACTGGACTTCCTCCATGACCAGTCCTCCACCCTCCCTGCCCCACCACTTAATGGGGGCATGTCTTCTTCCAGGTTCGAGTGCTTCCAAGTGGCCCTGTCCCCTGCAGGGTGGCCACAACAGGAAAGAGCCAGAATTATCACAGTTTCCACCTGTGACTCCTACAAACGAGACAACATGCTAAGACCTTTAGGAAGAATCTCTGTCCATAAACTGGATTTGTGTGCTTCTTTTCTTGGGTTCTTTAGCAGGAGTGTGAGTGTTTGCATCTAGAAGGGATTTTCATTTTTAGTCTTCTATAAATAAGCCAAACACATGCCATCCTTCGTCACATTCTTCCTGGCGCCTACCCCTTCACTCTCATCAGCACCCACAGCTGGAGCAGCCCGAACTCCCACCCTCCCCAGCTCGCGGGACCCATGCAAACTGTGGAAACTCGAGCCCTCGCCTGAGGCCTCAGTGTCCTCAACAGTCCTGTGTGCCTGACTTGGATGCAAAGCCAGACCTCACAGGTAGCTTCTGCTTAGATTCTCAGACACAGTCTACTTGCTTTAGCTTGTACTTCTGGCTTGAAGCCCCATCTCTGAGTTTTAGTTCTGTTAGCCAAACCCCCTTCTGGAGCCCAACCTTCCTTGACAGGCAGCTTTCATTATCATGGCTGGGTCTGCCAGACACTTAACCATCCACCTTTAGCCTCCTGCTAGGACACATACTGATTCATCTTGTCAGTTGTTTGCAAGTATCAACCAGAGTCTCCCATAACCTTGGAAATCCTGCACCCTGCACTGACTTTCAGTCTCAGATTGACTGATGCTAGAAGAGAGGACACTCTTGGCAGGAGATACAAGAGGAACTACAACTGGACCTGGCTAGTTATATTTTTTTAGATGAACAGAATGGATTTTATGTCATCTTACTTTTCTCATGAATTCTTTACAGTCTACAAACTGTCCTGCTTAATATCGCTTTCTTTGCAGGGCTGTCTGGGTGACCCTGGGAGAGAAGGCTATGCATGTTTCTGGCTAGGGATAGAATCCCAGGGAACTGGATGATGCCAGAACAGGTAGGGGCTCACATTCAACTCTGGGGCATGGTGTGAATTTCAGTCAAAAGAGTATCAGGGTCAGGGTAGCTCTGAAATCCCAGCCCAAAAATGTTAAAGGGAAAAGGGAAGCAGGTTAAGAAGAAAAAATCAGGTTTAAAGCAAAGGATCTGCCACTCAAGTCAACCAGACAGACAGGAATAGGAGGCAGAGCCTGGGAAAACAGAACATCCTGGGGACACAGGGACCAAGAGAATGGGAGGGGACTTTTTATAGGGAACCCATAAACTAGCCACAGGTCAGGAGAGAAATGAAAGGGCTAAACTGGTTCAGAAAAAGACAAAGTAGGAACAGGGATGCTAACTAGTGCTACAGTATGTAGATACTGTACTAACTAGAAGCCTCACTAGAAAAAAAAAAAACAGGATAAAAGTCATTTTACCAAGTTGACACACCAGAGCAAACCCCGGAGCATAGCACCCGAGGATACTCCACAATACGGCCAATAAACACATGAAAAATGCTCAATATAATTAGTCATTAGGAAAATGCAAATTAAAACTACACTGAGATACCACTATCCACCTATTAGAAGGGTGAAAAGTTTTTTAACTGATCATACCACGTGTTGGTGAAGATGTGGAGCAACTGGAACTCTCATAAACTACTAAGGGAATGTGAAATGGTACAACCACTTTGGAACATCTTCACTCCTAGGTATGCATCCAAGATAAATAAAAGCACAAGTCTACACAAAGACTTGTACCCAAATGTTCTTATAAGCTTGATTTGTGATCATCACAAACCAGAAACAAACCAACTTTCCATGTGCAGGAATAGATAAATAAATTGCGGTATAGCCACACAATGGAATACCACTCAGCAATAAAACAGAATGAACTGTTGATACACATACAACATGAGTGATTCCTCAAATCATTAAGCTGCGTGAAAGAAGCCAGTAGAAGAAGAGTAAGTGCTGTGTGCTTCTATTTATGAAAAAAATTCTGGAACATGGAGATCAACCTGCGTTGACAGACAGCAGGTCCCTGGTTGCATGAAGACAGGAGTGGAGACAGGCATGTGAAACAAGGAACATTTTGGGGGTGATGAAAATGTTTATTCTCTTCATCATGGTGAGGATATCAAAGGTACATGCATGTCTCAAAATGCATCAAAAGGTACACTTTAAATATATGCAGTTTGTGATACTTGAATTACACCTCAAGAAAGTTTAATAAAAGAAAAACAAAATGAAACAAACAAAATTTCCACGTACAATTTATCACATTCCCTTCCTTCTTCCTGCCATGGAGACCAGTAACAGATAGAGAGTGAGGTCCCTGTCAGCCTCCATATCTGCATGAGACATGAAAAAGTTTCCCCTGCCAAAGCAGGGATGAAATTGTAGCAAAAGCAAAAATAATCCTTTACTGATTTAAACAGGTGAGATTTAGGTGTTATTTATAGCATAGTGCTAACCCATCTGACTGACACAACCTCCAAACTCAGTATGTTGTCCCAAAGTCTCACTGAAAAAACAAGTTAAGCCAGGTACAGTGGCTCCAGTCTGTAATCCCAGCACTTTGGGAGGCCAAGGCAGGAGGATTGCAGGAGGATTGCTTGAGGCCAGAGCTTCAGACAAGATAAGGCAACAAGGCAAGACTCCATCTCAGGAGAGGAAAGGAAAGGAAAGGGAAGGGAAGGGAAGGGAAGGGAAGGGAAGGGAAGGGAAGAGAAGGGAGAGAGGGAGGGGAGGGGAGAGGAAAGGAGAGGAGAGGAGAGGAGAGGAAAATTAATTTTAGAAAAAGGAAAAGAACAAATTAACAGTCCAACACACAGTAGATCATGAAACACTTCAGTACATAAAATCTGCCCCCATAGAGTTTGAGAAACATAAATCAGACTTCTATTTGTTCAAGTGACAGAGTGATTTCAAGATTCAAACTCTTGAAGTGATCCATCATACCAACCACAGTGTATGTGGTGATGATGAGGGTTAGGACCTCATAAGAGAGAAATGGAGATATTGGACATGCCCAAGTCACCCCATCTGACACCACGATATTGTTCAGAGCCAACTGAAGAACACAGAGGCCGGGTGCGGTGGCTCAAGCCTGTAATCCCAGCACATTGGGAGGCCGAGACGGGCAGATCACGAGGTCAGGAGATCGAGACCATCCTGGCTAAAACAGTGAAACCCCGTCTCTACTAAAAATACAAAAACTTAGCCGGGCGAGGTGGCAGGCGCCTGTAGTCCCAGCTACTCGGGAGGCTGAGGCAGGAGAATGGCGTGAACCCGGGAGGCGGAGCTTGCAGTGAGCTGAGATCCGGCCACTGCACTCCAGCCTGGGTGACAGAGCGAGACTCCGTCTCAAAAAAAAAAAAAAAAAAGAACACAGAATACACTATGATGAAAGAAAAAGTCAGTACTGTTAAGATGGTCACTTGTAGTGAGATAAACTGAAACATCCCTCTGCTCTTCAAAAGAAATTTGAAGTTACACAGAAACTATTTGAAGACAGCACCATCCATCCCAGATGGTTTAGGCAAGGTTTTCTCAATTAATATGAAGACTCCTTGGAATGAGGGCAGACCCAGAAAGGAGATCAGGATTAATGTTTCATAAGAAGTAAGGCTGAAGTACTATTAATAAGAAATGCCAGTTCCTTACAGGAGACCAAGCTAGTCTTTAGAAAAAAATTAACACTTGAGATGATGAAGTATTTCATCTTGGCCAGTCCAAGAAGGAATCAGAGGCCATGATCATCTAAGGAGAGAGACCAGAGTGTAGGTCCAAACCAGGGCCCTCACAAGAGAAGCCCAAGGGTCCACTAGGCACAGCCTTCTATTCCCAGAGGTCTCAAAGGTTCATGTTTTGATGTCATCTCCAGATGAGGGCAAACAGAGTCACTGAGCTACCGTGACAAAACTGAAAGCAAATGTTTTCAGCGTGGAGCATAAAATGTGTAGTCCATCACCAAACCCAGAGTTCAGTGTGATTTAATTCTTCAGAGCAGATTTGTTATAGGACATTTTTGTTTTGGAATTGTTCATTTATAAAACATAAACTTCAAAATATGATAGTTTGCAACCCAATTGCAGCTTTCCTTCATTTTTACAAACAAAAATATTGGCCCTCAGATAATGAAAATTCCCCAGGTATTCTAGGTTGTGAGAAGCTCAGTCATACACGTACCTATGCCATCAACCACCCCAGCCCATGGGTCCATAGCTCATCAGTCCTGGCTTTGGAGCCAGCAAAAACTTAGGCCAAGAAGAACTCCATAACATATGGAAGAATCACTGCTCTGAGGTGGAGTAGGGTAATTTGTTCTGAGGAAGGATGCAGTCATCAGATGGTGGACCTCTTACAAAGAGGACTGTGGGAGAAACAGGAAGAGGACCAGGGAGGTGAAATTAATAAAATGAGGAAGTGTCCATGTAGGACACCCTCTGAAGTTCTCAATCATAATATCTAGTTCCCCTTTTTATCCCATGAATAGTTCAAGGCAAACAGTTGTCCATAAAAACTCTATAATGTGGAAATGCAAATCAAAACCACAATGAGATGCCATCTCATATCAAATGACTATTATTCAAAAGTCAAAAAATATTAATAACAGATGCTGGCAAGGTTGCAGAGAAAAGGGAGCTTATATACTGTTGGTAGGAGTGTAAATTAGTTCAACTATTGTGGAAGGCAGTATGTCAATTCCTCAAAGAGCAAAAAACAGAGCTACTATTCGATGCAATAATCCCATTACTGAGTATATACTCAGAGGAATATAAATCATTCTACCATAAAGACACATGCACATGAATGTTCATTGGAGCCCTATTCACAATAGCAAAGACGTGACTCAACCTAAATGCCCACAAATGACAGATTGGATAAAGAAAATGTGGTATATACACCATGGAATACTATGCAGCCATCAAAAAGAATTAGATGATGTCTATTGCGGGAACATGAATAAAGCTGGAGGCCCTTATCATTAGTAAACTAACACAGAAACAGAAAACCAAATACCACATATTCTCACTTTTAAGTGGGAGCTAAATGATGAGAACACACAGACACAAAGAAGGGAACAACAGACGCCAGGGCCTACTTGAGAGTGGAGGGTGGAAAGAGGGAGAGGAGCAGAAAAAAATTAATTATTGGGTACTAGTCTTAGTACCTGGGTGATGAAATAACCTGCGCAGCAAACCCCCGTGCCACTAGTTTACCTATATAACAAACCTGCACAGCTACCCCCGAATCTAAAATAAGTTAAAAAGAAACTCTCTAGTGTGGTACTGCTGCAGGATGCTTATTGGAACACTGTAAAACAAGTCACCTAGGCTGGGCACGGTGGCTCATGCCTGTAATCCCAGCACTTTGGGAGGCCAAGACGGGTGGATCACCTGAGGTCAGGAGTTCGAGACCAGCTTGCCCAACAAGGTGAAACCCCGTCTCTACTAAAAAATATATTAAAAATTAGCCAGGCATGGTGGCAGGTGCCTATAATCCCAGATACTTGGGAGGCTGAGGCAGGAGAATCACTTGAACACAGAAGGCAGAGGTTGCAGTGAGCCGAGATCATGCCATTTCACTGCAGCCTGGGCAACGAGAGAGAAACTCCATCTCAAGGAAAAAAATACAAAACAAGTCACCTAAACACCCTCCAGAATTCAGTGGGAGTCCAATCCATGGAAAAGCTAGATGAGCCCAAGAGATACTCTTTCCAATCTCTTCACAATTCAGTCTTTAAATGCCTTTAAGGCTGCACCTAAGCTGGTGTGGAAGAGCATCATAATGATGTCTTCCAAAGGAAGGAAGGGTTATGGACCTATACCAGGGATTTGCAACCCCTGCACTGTCTTATTCACACTTCCTTTCCCTGCGCCAGGACTCAGTCCTATTTTAAGACGAATTCCTAATTAGGCTTCACGCTGTCTCTATTGCTAACCCACAAAATGCCTTTGGGAATTATACAAGGTGTAATTCTTAAATAATAGAGTCAAGAAAAAATATATATGCAATTAAAATAGCAAGATTATTAAAAAATTTTCCTGCAGAAGTAGGAGGTATTCCTTTAGAAACATACAATTCATGCTCACTTCACCTGAGAGCAATAACTCTCATTCTGCAAAAATTAAATGGGCATGGAGGAGAAATTAACCCTAAACCAATTCCAAATCTGGTTGGGATGTAGGGGGAGTCAAAGGAGTGGTCATATCAGAGATAGTCAATTTACATTTCCAAAAACCCACTATAGACCACACAGCCATTAAAAAGTATAATTATGACAATTACACAATAAACACAGAATATGCTCAGAATATGCCAATATAAACGATGACTGTTGTGTGATTAAATTTTGTGTGCACGTGAGCAAACACTTGAACAAAGAATGGATGAATATAAACAGCTTGATTATGTGGCAGTGATCAGAGCATGGGTTAATTTTTATTTTTTATTTATTTTTTTATTTTTTTGCAATTTGGTTTCTATTAATGCTGTTCATACAACAAATAATTTGTAAAAAGCCATTAAGGTACCTTGGTGACAATTGGAAAACCAATTATAAATTCCTGCACCTCTAAAATGAGACAGAACCAATGGTGCAGAGCCACAGCATGGAGAAGCAAAGGGCCTCTGCATTCGAATGTAATTTTTTGCCTGAATAAAAGGAAGGCTTGATTTAAAGAGAAAGGGCATTTTATCCGGGTGTAATTTATCTATGTTTTATTCTAAGAATATGGCCTATTTACAAAAGCTCGCACAAGTAGTCTCTGAGATTCATCCCATGTAGTCACCGCCATGGGGTCTTGTTAGAGACACTGACCTACTGACACCTACTGACACAATGCCCCATGTGTTACCCTGTTTAGTCACTAACCTGGAACAACCCATGCCTCCCTGCAAGGCCCTTTTGCATATACTTCTCTGATACTGAAGTCATATTATACTAACTGTTCCATCAACAGTGCTCTAGCAAAGCTAGGTCAATCACTAGACCCCAGGTAGAGCCCTAAGTGCTCTGAGATGAAAGGCCAGGACTCAGAGCCAGGGAGCAGATATTTTGGTTGGCTCCGCCCCTCCCCCAATGTGTAACAGCTTAGAAGTGCATCCTGATTGGTCTAAGTCAGTTGTGGTGCTCCCATCCTCCTTACCAATGAATAGGTTGAGACCCCTGGATGACGTTTTTCAGCATAAGGTTTTCCTGTGTCCTCAGGATTGGTCCAACTGGAGCCAATGAGACTCCAGCAAAGGTTGCTAGTGGTTCTTTCTTTAGATATTACTGCAACCACATGTGCGGTGCAGAACATTATCACCCATTCTGTTGCTAGCCTGCGAAGAGCAGAGCCAAGAGGATTGCAGGGCAATAGAAGGTGTGCCACTAGATTAAGTCAACCTCCACATCTCCCTACCTCTGGGTCTCTAGTCTTGAGGCCCTTCATGTTTATGCCAGTTTGAATTTCAATCTTTTTTTGCATCCCAATTGATGTTAAACCACATCCCTGACCTCTCGCCTGAGCAGGACAGAGGCATGCAGCTGACACTAAAAGTCAAGGAGGTGGGCAGACAAAAGACCATCTCTAGGATTCTCTCACCCTCTTTATCCTCAGTCATTTTCACTACCATCTCCTGCCCACTCATGTGCCCAGAATTTAAATTTCAATGACAATAGAAATGAAATGGGCTATAGAGCTCATCTTCTTTAAACTTCTCATGATAGTTCTGAGGAAATTGAGATTTTGGGGGAAAGAAAGGGCACTTACCAAATACAATTCAGAGGCAAAACTACATCTTTTAATGCCCAATGAAAATGTCTATTTCTTAGCAAACTTTTCCCCAGTAATCACGCCCCTCCTGCACTGCCCCAGGCAGAATTGGTTATTTCTTCTTCATCACCACCAATATATTTTATACCCACCTCTGTTAGAAACAGCCCCTATATTGTTGCATAATTATTGGCTCCCACTAGACTGTGTGCTTCTTGAAGACAGGGTGCCTGGTTTTAATATGCACTTGACTGTTAAATGAATGGAGCAACATCTTTATCAAACCCACTAATTCCATCCTTGTCAAACTCATTAATTCCATCTTTGTTAAGCCCATTAATTCCAACTCTATTCACATAGAATCTGTGATATTTCTAATTAAGGACAGTAGACAGAATCTCTTAAATGACCTCCCAAAGATGTTTCACCCTAATCCCCTGGAATCTGCGACTACAACGAGGTATCACTCTTGTGGCTATGCTATGTCATGTGGCACAATTGAACTCAAAAGGGTGAGTTAACCAGTAACTTAGTGTAATGTTACATGGGCCCTTAAAATTAGAGAACTCTCTCTGGCTGGGTGCATAAGAGGAAGGCAGAAGGGAAAGAGAGATTTGAGGAAGATTTGATCCCTGTTGCAAAACAGAGGGCACAAGCTAGGAAATGCAGGCAGCCTCTCAAAGGTGAGAACAAGCCCTGACCAGCAGCCAGCAAGGACATGAGGACCTCAGTTCTACAACCACACAGAACTGAATTCTGCCAACAACCTGAATGACTTGGAAACAGATTTACTCCCAGAGCCCCAGCTGACAGACACCTTGATTTCAGTCTTGTGAGACTCTAAGCAGAGTGCCTAGCCATGCCTGCCTCCACTTCTGACCTACAACACTATAAAATAATAAATGGAAGTTTTGGAGTGATAAAAAATACTGTTTTCAGTTGCTAAGTTTGTGGTAATTTGCTATGAAGCTAAGAAAACTAATAGAGTTCTTTGTGGAGGGCGTAGGGAAGCTTTGCTAGGCAAATTATTAGAGTAAACCAGCTTTCAATTCTGATGTTCACCTGCTTAGAACTAACCAGTTTTCAGGCTGTTTGTAGAAGGGACTTTGGAGATCATCTGACCCTGGGTAAACGGCTGCATTTTAAGCCAACTCGAATCAATTGGTGTGATTACCAGGCATGGACTGTTAAGAATTGTGAGGCCGAGCCTGGGTTCAGGGTAAAATAAATCTGTAATTGATTAGCAACACCTGCCATGAGTGGAGGACTTGGCCACGATGGCATGCTTGACAAACCCTTGCTATTCCTACTCTAGTCTGGCCTACTCATTTGGGAACAGGGAAGGGGCAAGATTACATAGTCAATCAAGACTAGAAATAGGAACCAAAGCCTCCTAGCACACAAATCTAATTTTCTTTGCACAGTGCAGAGTTTACTAAACTCAACAGAGCTAAAAATTAATCCTGCTCTAATTTGCACCCCAGGAGTCCCCCAGGCCCTGGCAGCAGCCCATGGCTCATATCATGGCACTGAGGTCTCCCTGGGAACCATATTTATAAGATCCACCCTGAGGAGCTTATATCCCTGCAACCCACTCTCTGCTCAGAACCGGCCAGTGAGAGGAGGCCATCTCTTCCTTCTCCTTTCCTACTCTTCTCCCAAGAAGCTAGGAACAAGCCACAACTCTTGGATGAAGTGAGAAGACTGGGAACTGGACTCTAACTCATCAGGACACCAAGAAGAAATGGAGACACAAGGTGGAAGTCAGTAGAGCCGAGAGGAAGCAAGCAGCTCACAGACCACGTAGAACTCCTCAGGCTACCATGCTTATTTACCCGCTGGCCCCACTCATTACTAAACTGAGGGCTTATTTACCAGCTGGCCCCACTCATTACTGAACTGAGGGCAAAGCTAAGGTCCTACTGGCAATGACTCACAAAAAAGGCTATAAATAGGAACATTTGTGACCATATTTATACAACCAAAGTTGGTTCAATGATAATGCATGGAAAAATATACTCTTTGCTGAAGAGGAATTTTAACTCCATTTGGGTATATGTTCCCAAGTGGGAAAAAAAAAACTTGGGCACACAGCCTTAAGAAGTGCGCTGGCCCCTGGTAATTGCTCCAATTACCTGTGAGTTAATTAGAGACCATTATGTATTCAGAAGTGAGATTTTCATCCTTCAAAATTTGCATTTCCAGCGAGCAGCTCATTCTCTATGCATCATAAGGTGAGTGTTCCCTGCTGATTTCTTTTCCTCATGTATAACCGGGCTCACTCTGCGACTGATATAATCAGAGGTCCATTAGACAGGGCCCAAAGAAGCCAGGAAGAGGTAGCAGGCTTCTGGGGCGGACAGATGGGTCTGGAATCTGTCTAGCACCAGAAGCACATATTTAAAGAGAGACTGATAATTTGGACAGCTTTTTGCAGGGACTGCTTTTGAGTTTGCTCAGTCACAGCAACAGACTTTCCAGGAGAAACCAAATACCAGACACCTCCCTGAGTAAGAAATTCTCACTGCCTGGGTCCTAATAGAAGTGCAGGAGAAGGCTTTCAATTGTTTGGGTGGGGCCTGCCGCTCTGACTCACAGTCATCTATGGGTTGACCCAAAGGCCAGGGCTGGATAAATTTGAAGATTGTTATAATTTATTTTGCACACACCTTAGCAGGCCCCACCTGAACAACTGAAAGCCTTCCCCTGGACTCTTATTAGGGCCTAGGCTATGACCATTTCTTACCCACTGAGGTATCTGATATTTGGATTCTCCTGGAAAGTCTGTGATTGTGACTGAGCAAATTCAGAAGCGGTTCCCACAAGGAGCTGTCCAAGTTATCAGTCACCGGAAATTAGAACAATTACCAGGGTCCAGCACACTCTTTAAGGCTGTGTGCCCAGGTTTTCTTTCTCTTGGGAACACATACCCAAATGGAGTTAAAATTTCTTTTCAGCAAAGATTATATTTTTCCATACATTATCATTGAACCAACTTTGATTCAACGTGGTCATAAACCTTCCTACTTACAGCCTTTTCTGTGAGTCGTTGCCAGTAGGACCTTAGCTTTGCCCTTGGCTCAGTAATGAATGGGGCGGTCTGACCCCATAATCATCTACAGGGTGACCCAAGGGCCAGAGCTGCATAGATTTGAAGACTGTTGTAATGTTCTCAAAGGCATGGGGCTATTCATACTTTTAAACTCAGTAATCCAACAGCAGAAACCTTTTTAGACAAAAGGAAATCATCCCAAATAATGAAAAAACTTTATGCACTGTCTTAGCCTGGGTTGCCCAGAAAACTGGGCTGAAGTTGCAAACATTTATGTGCAATTACTTTATTAAAGGGTGTAATATCAGGGAAATAGGCAAGAGGAAAAAGGTGAAGGAAGCAAGAAAGGAGGAAGAACCAATATGGGGTGCCTTACTGAGCTGCCCATTGCTAGGTATTAAGTGAGACTGATTGCTTGATCTCACTAGACAGCCTCCCAAGGCTATAGCATGACTATAACTTAGAGTGTCCGTGGAGGGGTGGGAGTGTGAGGTGAAGACTTTATTCCATGGCTTCCATCTCCTATTGGTCAAAGTTTTGCCCTGCGAAGCATTAATTCCTTCACACTTCCAGGTTACACGTGTGTGGATGTTGAGAGTGTCCCTCTGTGTCTCACACCCCAGATTCAACAAGGAACCCAGGAGCAGGAGGTGAAGTGCAATAGGCTGTGAACCCGTGAAGTTGGACAGGGTCTATCCGGAGTGGCAGTTCAGGAGTAGATGCCCAAAAGCCATAGAGATGGGGAAGCTGCAAGGTCATAAGAGGTCTGATACATACCTCAGTGTGGCTGTGGCTTTTCGCTGTGTCCATCTCAGTGTGGATTCCAGTGAGGAAGCCCAGGCTTGGCAGTTAAATCATCTTCTCTGTGAATCCTTATGCTAATGCTCATTAGCTGTAGGACTGAGGGCAAACTAACTCCTCTGCACCTAGATATCTGTGACTGCTGAATGAGAATAATGTCTACCACACAGAAATGTTTCAAGGTTTGAATGAGATAATCTGTGTAATGTATGTAGCTGAGAACACAAACTTAACAAAACTAAATTTTCCTCTTATATAATAATAAATTGAAACAACATAAATATCCAATTATTGAAAAATGGTTAAATAAACCACGCTACAACCAGATAATGGACCCCTGTGTATCCTTTAAAAATAATGATACTGAATAAGTGACAAAATTGAAAATTGCTTCTGATATTGAAAAAAAAGATACAAAATTGTATAGGTACAGTGCGGGAGGACAGTGTTGTAGCTGATATGAAATACCATGTGCAGATGCCTAGGGATATGCACATGCATGGCATTTCAGGGGAAACACTAAGAATTGCTCCTGAATACTATTCATTTTTCTTTCTTGTTAACAGCACTTCAGATTTGTTCGAAGTGCTAATGCGCTCATCCTCAAGTGACAAATCATGATTTGTCTCAACCAATCTGGAATTTTTTTCTTCTCTAAATTTCCAACCTCCCTTGCAGTTGGAGAAGGCCATATGATCCGTTTCTGTACAAAATAATTTAATAGGAAGTCTGCTACTTCCCATTTAAGGTCTAGTAGAGCTTTGCCTTGCTTTCATAATAAAAGGGGAAGTAACATGGCAGGCACTGTCTCTTCCTCTTTCTTTCCACTTTGGATATAGATGTGAAGTCTGGAACTCTGGCAGCCATCTTATAACCATGAGGTAACTAGCATGAGGGAAAGGTCAAGAAATTCAGCTCTGTCATTTTTGAGCCACCAAATCAACATCAAAAACTACTTTCAGTCTCTTGTTACATATTTATTTGTTTAAACATCAATGGTCAGATTTTCTGCTACTTCTAAACAAATACACACCTAACTGATCTAGGATGCCATGCTAATCAATTTACATGCCTTATCTCATTGATTTTTACAGTGGATGTTTAAGGTATGCTTTATACTTCTTAACGTTTACAAGTAAGAAAACTGAGAGCCTAAGTGATTTACCCAAAGTCACCTCACTATTAAATCTCCAAAGCATCTCCAATCTTTATCCTAAAGTCCTTCTTGCCACTTTAATAGCAAATAGCATATAGAATGCAAAAAGATTGTAAGGCAGAGAAAAGAATGCTGAGCCATGAAAATGGTAAGAGGCTGGTCAATGGTGTAGTGGGACATGCTAAGAGGTTTTCACTTTGCTGTATTGGGGATAGGGAGCAGCAATATGCTAAGACCTACCCATCAGCAAATATTACTGCCATGTTCCCAAGGCCTTATGCATGATAGAGCTCAATAAATGCTGGGTGAATGAACAAATATATGAATGCATAAGCCAAGAAATAATTGGATAAAATTCTCTAGGTGCATAAGGAGAATGAATTAAAGCAGTCAAGGCTAGAAGTAAGAAGATCATTTAGGAGGTTATTGCACATGGGAAATGTTAAGGTATGAACTATAGCAGTGTCTGTAGGACTGGAGAGGAGAGAACAAATTCAGGAGCAACTCAGAAAACAGAATTGATAGAGTCACAGTCCTCACATGGCCACCAGCTTATCTTCCTGAAAGAACATTGTTTATTACGCTATTTGGCTGAACAAAAACTTTCAGTGGTTTCCCACACCTTGCAGAATATACCATAAAGTTTGTTCCCTACATTCATGGTCCTTCATCAGCTTCTAGCTCTACATCTGTCCCAGAATAACTACTCATCAAATTCTGAATAGAAATGCAAATTAACTAATTCATCAATTTGCATAACACTTAATCATTCACAGATGTCTCTATCTACTTATTTATTTGTTTGGACCTTCCCTTATTTGCTATTTATTATTTTCCAACAACCATGTGGCTTAAGCAGGCAGGATTGGGTACTCACAGGTAGCATGGTTTTGCAGATGAAGGAATTAATATTCAGAAAGGCCATTTGTTAAGTTGACCCTCTGGCAAGAGCCTCCTCCATGTTACTGCCCCTGCAACTCAAAGCCTGTCCTGCTCTGCAACTTGGCTGGATCTTTCCTTGCCCCAGCCTCGTGCTGGACTCACTCAGCTTCTGGCCCAGAATGGAGGACATGCCAGCTATCCATCTGATTTATCTAATCCTCAGATGAACTCGTGATCAAACCCCACATCCAGACAGCTTTCTTAGCAAGAAAATTGAAGTCATCTCTCTTAACCCAGAAATTGGTTTACAGATCTTTGTCCCACACAGATGGATAATAAACTGCTCTGTTGAACACTATCAAATATGAAACTTCTGAAAGTTTTTTTTTTGAGACATGCTCTCACTCTGTCACCCAAGCTGGATTGCATGAATTGCAGTAGCACAATTACTACTCACTGCAGTCTTGACCTCCTTGAGCTTGAGCAATCCTCCCACCTCAGTCCCCTAAGCAGTTGGGCCCACAGGTGTGCACTACTACACTCAGTTAATTTTGTATTTTTTGTAGAGATGGAGTCTCCCTATGCTGCCCAGGCTGGTCTTGAACTCCTAGGCTCAAGTGATTCTCTGGCCTCAGCCTCCCAAAGTGCTGGCATTACAGACATGAGCCATTTGTTAGGCACTTTTCACCCTCACATTAACACCCTGGAACAGTTGGGGAAACAAGTTTCTTGAGTTAAAGTGGTTTGGCAAGAAGGGCTGAGCTGGGATTAAGATTCCACTCTTCCCAACTCTGAAGCCCCTGTTCCCCTCACTGCTGCATCCTGCTCATTTTCCAGGCCCAGGTTAACAACAATGGGGAAGAGTTGAGAGATATTTTTCTAACAGGGCAAACCTTCCTCCCAGCCCAACTCCACCATCCTGGGCCACTCCTCTAGTCACATGATCCTTTGTACCATTGGGCCCAATTGATCTTGATCTCATCCACACAGGTCAGAGACAGGGTGAGATCTTTCTCATTTCTCGTGGGAGAAAGGCAAGCTCTGCCAAGCCCAGAATTTCTGGCCCCTCCTGTCCCAGCACAAACCATTCACAGTCTTCACACAATTATTCCTGGTGCGGGGTTTCATTTCTAGGAAGCCTTCTGTCCCTCAACCTCACCAGCCCTCGGCTTTTCAGCCCAGAGGTTCAGGACATTTGAGGATTGCATGTTGGCTGTGGTCATGGGGAATTCGGTGACTACCCCGATTGGCATTCCTTACCACACCCGGGGGAATGGGGAAGCCAAGAGATGGACTGAATGCAGGCTCAGGCCTCTCTCTCCTTGCCCCCAAGGGCATCCTCTCCAGCAGGTGACTGGCCATGACAACTACAATGCTGATCTGAAACTGGTCAATGGGTTCAACAGAAGATTTGGCAACCGCAGGAACACCCCAACCCTCCATCGGAGCACGTCCGTCTTTGAAGAGGTCACCCACTTCCCTCTGTTCTACCGGCATCTCTTCCCTCGACCTGAATTTCTAAGACAGATGGTTAGATGAACTCTCAATGTTATTTTACATTAAAAAAATGTGTGTCTCCAAGTGTGTTGTTTCTTCCCTGAGATTGGACGAAGGAGCCAGCTCTACTCCTGGCTTCTCTTCCCCCTGGAAAGGAGGTGAGAGGAGAAAGGGCTTCTCAGGCCTATGCCCTTGCACTCCATACCAACGAGTGCCAGGTTTGAAAGGAGAGGCTTCCGCTCTCCCCTGCCAGTGGGATAAGAAGGAGCCACACTGCTCAACCTCAAAAAAGCACTTCTCCAGCTATCAGCAGGGCCCCAGGTCAGAGCTGGCTATTGTTTCCATCAAAAACAGAGCAAAGGCCAAGCTCCACAGTTTACACCTATAATCCCGGCACTTTGGGAGGCTGAAGTGAGGCCCAGATGGGAGGACTGCTTGAGCTCAGGCAGGTGGATCACTTGAAACCAGCCTGGGCAACATGCCGAAACCCTGTCTTTACAAAACACACACATACGCACACCATATATATATATATATATATATATATAGAGAGAGAGAGAGAGAGAGAGAGTCACTCTGTTAGCCCAGGCTAGAGTGCAGTGGTGTGATCTCAACTCACTGCAACCTCTGCCTTCCAAAGGGTTCAAGCAATTCTCCTGCCTCAGCCTCCCTAGTAGCTGGGATTACAGGTGCCTGCCGCCACGCCCAGCTAATTTTTGGTATTTTTAGCAGAGACGGGGTTTCACCATGTTGGTCAGGCTGATCTCAAACTCCTGACCTCACCTTGGCCTCCCAAAGTGCTGGGATTTCAAGCGTGAGCAACCGTGCCAAGCCCAGGATGTCATTTTTCAAGCGTTCCCTTTCCGTTTATTAGTGGCCAAGGGACAAGCCAAAGCAGATGATGGATAATTAAGAAGGTGGGGCTTTAGAACACAAAGCTTGCCAGAACTCTAGTGTGGGTGGAACTTGATTGTATTGAGTCACCATAAGTGGACAAGGAAGGAGTCCACAGCAGGTGAAGGGGGTATAGCTCAGGGGTAGAGCATTTGACTGCAGATCAAGAGGTCCCCGGTTCAAATCCGGGTGCCCCCTTCCCGGATGTTTTCTCTCCATTTTAAAGCAGTACCGTCAGCCACAGTGTCACCAGAAAAGATGAAAAAAACTTTCAACTTGCTCTTGTGCTGAAATTGTTCCTCCCACATTCCAGCTAAGGACTAGGACAAAAAGCTCTGTTAGGATCTCCCTTGTCTTCAGTTAAGATCATGTCCCTGAGGAGATTCTAAATCTGTAAGTCTGAGAGCTGTGAACACAATTTGACAATTGGGTGTGTGTCGAAGTATAGATAAAAACGTTCCTTCAACATGTATTTTTGAAAACTTAGTACACACAAAGCTCCCTTGAATTAAAACATGAAAGAAGAGCTAGGTGCAGTGCCTTACGCCTATAATCCCAGCACTTTGGGATGCCGAGGCAGGCAGATCACTTGAGGTGAGGCAGGCAGATCACTTGAGGTCAGGAGTTCAAGATCAGCCTGAGCCACATGGTGAAACTCCGTCTCTACTAAAAATATAAAACTTAGCCGGGCATGGTGGTGTGCACCTGTAATCCCAGCTACTTGGGAGGCTGAGGCAAGAGAACTGCTTGAACCCAGGAGGTGGAGTCTGCAGTGAGCTGAGATCATGCCACTGTACCACTCCAGCCCTGTGACAGAGAGAGATTCTATCTCAAAACAAAAACAAAAACTCCTTGATAACATCCTTTGCCATGGTCCTTAATGCTACACAACTGCAGCCAACCACTTTATGGGGTTTTCCTTCTGTCAGTTTCACAGTGGACCACCCCTTCCCCTAGTTTCTTGTCATCAACCTTAATTAGGGTGATCTGGTGTTCAGCACCAAGGGCCTTCACCAGTCACATAGGCAGGCTCATCACAGTTGGGGACAGCACACAAGGATGGGCCCAGCACTTGTCTAAGGTTTTGGCAGCTTCTCAAATTCCACATGCTAGGCCATCATGGATGAGGGCAGCCTTCAGGACCTCTTGTAAAGCAGTATTAAGGCCCATGACACCTCCAGCAGTGATGCCTTCCTGGGCCATGGTGGTGGATTATAGGTGAAGCTGATTCTTGAACACACCTGAGCCTCTGCCTCCATGACTCAGTGGTAGCAGGGAAAGAGCAGCAGTTTGTTCTTGGTTAACACTGCACCTAAAATGTGGTCTAGGTTGCATGAAAAGGGGTTAAACTTGGCCAAGAAGTTGATTAAGTATTTTGGCCAGTTTGCTTGTTACCATTGATGTAATAAAGATTAATATGTTACAACCTCTGAGTATTTTTATTCTTTTTTTTAGACAAAGTCTCACTCTGCCACCCAGGCTAGAGTATAACAGGACAGATTTTGGCTCACTGCAGCTGCAACCTTGACCTCCCAGGCTCAAACAATCCTTCCACCTCAGCCTCCTGAGTAGCTGGGATTACAGGCGTCCGCTACCACAGCAGGCTGGTTTTTGAGGTTTTGGGGTTTCTTTTTTGTAGAGATGGGATTTTGCCATGTTGCTCAGGCTAGTCTAGAACTCCTGGCCTCAAGCCATCCACTCGCCTTGGCCTCCCAAAGCACTGGGATTATAGGTGTGAGCCACTGTGCCTGGCCTTGAAGCATTTTTCATTTTGCCCTACTCCCCAGATGACAATGAAAAGTAGCAAATGAACAGGTGATTTTGACAGCAGCACTGAGCTGTCATAGACCCCTTGCTAACTAGCTCAGTGTTTGCTTACTTATAGCCTTCTAGAGATAACAATGAATGGCACACACTGGTTATCAAAAATGCCCACAAATACTGGCCAGACGCGGTGGCTCACACCTGTAATCCCAACACTTTGGGAGGCCAAGGCGGGCAGATCACTTGAGGTCAGGGGTTCAAGACCAACCTGGCCAACATGGTGAAACTCTGTCTCTACTGGAAATACACAAATTAGCCAGGCGTGGTGGTACATGCCTACAATCCCAGCTACTCAGGAGGCTGAGGCAGGAGAATCCCTTGAGCCTTGGAGGCAGAGGTTGCAGTGAGCCGAGATCATATCACTGCACTCCAGCATGGACAACAGAGTGAGACTCCATCTCAAAAAAATAATAAGAAAAAGAATAATGCCCACAAATAAATACTGCTTCATGTCCATGTTGCTGTGGATACCCTAGAATCCAACTGGCCCAACATGATTTGGAGGGCACTGCCAGACTCCTAGGTGTCCCCCAACAAGAGTCCTCAGAGACATCCTTCATCTAAGACCAAGTCAGCCCCTCCCTATCTAGATCTGTCCTGATCTCAATCTTACACCTAACCATCTCTAAAAACAATTTCAGGCTAAACTCCATTTCTTCTTGCATTTCTCCATTTGTACATGTTGTTAAAAGGCTCTGGTCCCACTCTAAGTCTGTCCTCTCCAGTCCATCCACTGTACTGCCACTGGCATGATCTTTCTAGATCTTTGCTTTCAATGGCTTCCTATGCCTCAGATAGAGTGTGTGGCCTTTTGTGATCTGA
The DNA here is from genome assembly GCF_003255815.1 of Theropithecus gelada. NCBI lineage: Eukaryota > Metazoa > Chordata > Mammalia > Primates > Cercopithecidae > Theropithecus > Theropithecus gelada. Next base: position 55,816,563 of record NC_037674.1, read on the forward strand.
CCTCATATGCCTCTCCATCCTGTGGCGCCATCACTGCCTCACACCTGGTGCCCTCGGGACACCACGTTTCAAACCTGTCCCCCACACACCTGGGCCTCTGCTCAAGCCAGCCAACTCCTTTTCATCCAGAAAAGTCTGACTCTTAAGACTCAGAGTAAGACACCTCAGGGAAGTTTCGTTTCCCCAGCATTTGGCGCAATTACACACTTGTTATATTAGATGGACAACGTTTTTCTTTTTTTTTTTTTTGGCCAGCATGATTTCATTCCTACAACCCTAGGAAGTAAGTTTCCACACTTTGCTGAAGAAAAAAAACTGAATCTCAAGACAGTGATGTGCCCAAGATCTTCTGCTAGTAAGTGTAGCAGAGCCAGTTGGACTCCTACTCAAGTTCAAGACTCGATTAGGCCCCTTGTGTTGGGGAGAATGGGTTTCTTACTGAAGTTCATTTAAGATCTTCTTGGATTCAGTTCAATAGTTTCTCCTTTTCTCCTTCTTTCCTTAAGACTGACTGCCTCTGTCTCCCATGGTGCCTTCTGGCCTGGGCCTGCCTATCATATCTTTGCTCACATCTCCCTGCTGCCTGCCTGCTTGCACTCTTGGCTTCACGTGAATAAAAGCAGCTATTGCAGTACCAGAAAGGATATTCTCTGTAGACACCACAATCTGAGCAAAGGTGCGCAGACACAAATGCTCTTGGTAGTCCAGGGCAGCCAGAACTGAGGTGCCGTGGTGGCTGGGAAATCCATTCAGGCTCTTCTTGTGTTGCAGTATTTTTGTGTTCGTTTTCATAGAGACAGGGTCTTGCTATATTACCCAGGCTGGTCTCAAACTCCAGGCCTCAAGTGAACCTCCCACCTCACCCTCCCAAAGTGCTCGGATTACAGGCAGTAGCCATCGTGCCTGGCCAAGTTCCAGTATCTTTGGACAGGAAATGGAGTTATCTAAGGATAAGGCCAGAGCCTTAGAGAGATTCTGGCTAGAGTTAAGGGTATGGCCAGTTTAAGATGGCTGTTGAAAACGTGGCAGTGGATAAGTCCCTCAGTACAGCATTATGTACTGGAGGACTCCAGGGCCTGCTGTCTACAAATGCTAGTTTCAAAGATGGCTCTGGTTAGATGAGCCTGTCACTAAATTACAGATTATCTAATCCCACAAAACTCCATACCCTATGGACTTTAGTGTTCATGAGTCTGTGACAATTTCCAAAGTACAGAAAAAAAAAATTATACCAGGTGCAATTTAAGAGTTAGGAGTTAGAAAGTACTCCAATTTTGTACAGTCACTAAAACGTCCTATTCATGATGAGAAGAATTACAGACTGCGATTGTGGGTTCCATCGTCTTTCCCTAATGATGGTAGGTCTGAAATGGAAAATGCAAATATAGCTGCAAAATTAACATTAAATCAGAAATTTTTTTAACTATTGGAAGCTGATCAGGAGTAGTGACTCACCCCTGTAATCCCAGCACTTTGGGAGGCCAAGGCAGCAGAGTGCTTGAGCCCAGGAGTTCAAGACCAGCCTCGGCAACAGGGCAAAACCCCATCTCTATAAAATTCAAAAAAAAAAAAAAAAAAAATTGGAAGCTTAGCTCATGTTATAGGCTAGATCAACTTGCTTAATCTCTCAGCCAGTGAGTCTTTTTAGTGAAAGATAAAGTTGCTTTTAGTGAAAAGTGTTACTGCCAGAGACCATGAGAATCTCCAAGGCCAATGGAAATGATCAAAGCTAAGCTTGCTGACCACACTAGCAGGTACCTTGATTCTTAACTTTACTCCTAAGGAAAAGATACTGACCTTACCTGGAAATGCAAAATGAATTCACAAGGGGAAGGAAAACAGGGAGAGAAGCTCTACAGGGCGATGGTGACAGAAGGGGTCCAGGTCTGCCTGGACTCAGGCCAGCTTGGAGTGTGCCCAGCGATGCTGGGCTTCTGATCCTCTAGGAGCCAGCACCTTAGGCTGTAAGACAAGAACACTACTGTGGACCTTCCAGTGTGGCTGTGAGAATTAACTATGTAAAGTTCTTAGTATAGCACCAAGCATGTAACAGGCACCTAAATACTGGTTCTCTTTGCTTTTCCAGTTCCCAAATAAATCAGTCATTAAACCCAAGGGATGTTTAAGGATCCCACTGGGTCTCATTGATCAGGAGACCGCGTCATTCTCGGCCACAAGTTGCAATCTCCAGACACAGCCCTCAGGGATATGTTCAACAACTGTCTGTACCTATGAGCAAGTCTTTTAAACCAGAAAGTGATTAAAAGCCTTTACGTGACTCCCCTGAAAAGGAGAGGGGACTAAATTCTGTTACTACATGCCAGGATAGTGGTTACTTCTGGTGGGGGGAGGGACCAGGAGTTCTTGGGGGACAGCCAGGGTCTGTTTCTTAATCTGGGTGCTGATTGGTTATGTAGTGTTCCGTTTGAGAAAATCAAGCTGAATCATAGATGTATAATAGTTCAATAGGTTTGTTTTTGTTGTTGAGACAGGGTCTTGCTCTGTCACCCAGGCTGGAGTACAGTGGCATCTCCAAGGCTCAAGCGATCCTCCTACCTCAGCCTCCCGAGTAGCTGGAATTACAGGCGTGCACTACCACACTCAGCTTTTAGGGGGAGGTTTTCTTGGTAGAGACGGGGTTCGCTCGCCACATCGCCCAGGCTGGTCTCAAACTTCTGGGCTTAAGTGGTACACCCACCTTGGCCTCCCAAAGCCCTGGGATTACAGGCATGAGTGACAGCGCCTAGCCAGGACTATGTATCTTAAACCTAGGGAGTGAAAATCAAGACTAATACCCCATCTCTTCTACTGTGCAAGAAGATTCCTCAACAGACCCTGACCCGACAGCTGCCAGAACATAACCCAGAGAACCCAAGCTGTGAAACTACTACCACTGAGCCTTGCTCAGTCAATGCCACGGCTACAGAAAGGTCTGAGGAACAGCTCTAAGTCAGGATAAGTGGTGAGTGAGAACGTGGAGGCCCTCTAGTCACTAGAAAGAATTCCATGACCGTCAGCTATTGCCTTCCCTAAATAAAGGAATATTCATGACAAACACAAAGCTCTGGTCCCAGTCAGCACACTGATCTGGGCAGGGCATGCTAGCTAGCAAAGGGCTGGGGACAACAGGCTGTGGTCATGAGACTGACATCCACTCTACAGGATCATGGTTTGGGGGTACTTGGCTATGATGTTTTTTGTTTTTTTAGACAGAGTTTCACTCTTGTTGTTCAGGCTGGAGTGCAATGGCACAACCTCGGCTCAGTGCAACCTCTGCTTCCCGAGTTCAAGCAATCCTCCTGCTTCAGCCTCCCGAGTAGCTGGGATTACAGGCATGCGCCACTACACCTGGCTAATTTTTTGTATTTTTAGTAAAGACAGGGTTTCTCCATGTTGGTCAGACTGGTCTCGAACTCCCGACCTAAGGTGACCCCCCACCTCAGCCTCCCAAAGTGCTGGGATTATAGGCATGAGCCACTGCACCCGGCCAGCTATGGCTTTTTAAAAGTTCTTATTTGTCAGAGTAATAGACTGCAGTATTTGCAAGTAAAATATTACCACCCTAGAAACATGCTCCTTACTTGACCTCTGCTTCGAAAGCCACTATCAGCTGGAGAGAGACGGTGGCCAGAAGGCACTGATGGAATGAGAGGAAAGAGCTAGCACAGTCGAGATGCAAGAAGATTCCTCTATGATGGCAAACTGGATGGTACACAGTTCTAGAGTAGGGCCCCAGTCACTGGGTCCCAGGAGGCAGGAGAAGCAGGGCTGAGAGGGACGACACACTCCAGGGCTCATGTCACACTGATACGTGCACCAGGAACGACAGCCATATACTTCCCTAAAGATCAACCCACCCACCAGTTCAGTCAAGAATTATACTTTGATTCTTCATGTTTGGCCACTGAAGATCAAATCCACCATGATGAGAGGATTTCAGCACAACAGGCTCTTTCCAGTCATGACAGACAGAGATGTCCAGGCTCTTGAGGAGAAACAAAAATTCCTTTGACTTCTCTTGCAAGGACCAAAGAGATAAATTTTTTCTTTATGATCTGTTGAAATATTTATATAGACTTAAAAAAAACAACTAATAGTCCATTCTGTGCTCTGTTTCCCTGGAAGGTTTCTCATGATCGCCCCTCCGAGAGCTAGAGGGGTTGTGTGTGTCTGGGAACAAAGGATTAAGGCACTTTAAAATAAGCAATGAAAATCCTAGTGTGACACTCAGAAGCAGATGGTGGGCTCGAGGGGGCCAAGGGGGAGCTGGGCGTCACCTTTTGGGAAAGTCAAGTGGAGACAGAAGCATCGGGGCAGGAAGCCCAGCTGGGGAAGGCCCAGTTCCTTCTTTGCTGCCTCCTAGGGGACCGGAGGCAGCAAAGTCCCTGCATTTCCACTTATCAGGGCCAAAAACCTGACCTCTGACCCTCCACCCACTCCAGTGACCTGCATGCTAAGTTGGGTGGTCTCTGACTAAAACAGACTCAAGCCAAGAACTGGGATTGGACTCCCAGAAGACCCAGGGAGAATCCCCTACAAGCTGTTTCAGGCAGAAAGGACCTGAGAAGCATGGAGGGAAGAGCCAAGGACAGGAGAGGCTTCCAAGGCTCTGAGAGCAGCAGCAAGAAGGGGCCAGCCACATGGTGGGCGTGGACCTGGCTCGGCACATGAAGAAGATGTGCTGCCACTGCCATCTCATCCTGTGTGGGGAAGACTGTGCAAAGTCTTCACAGCCAGCAGCAGCCTCGATACGCCCCGAGTGCCTTTCATATGTATATATGGAGAGAGATATATATACATATATATTCATTATTTTTAACTGAAATAAATGCAATGGATTCAGGTTCATTCCCCTTTGCAATGAGTTGCTCATCTTTGCCATGCGTTGGGACTACAGTTGTTCCCTCCCCTGAGGGGTTCACGCCTTCAGGACTGGCTCACCCCCACTGAGGGAAAGTGCTCCTGGGATCCGGAGAAGAGAGGACACACACCACAGCACGTGACCAGGAGGAGGGCCTACCTCACAAGACTGTTTCTAACCCTGAGAACCTAAGGAATTGTGAAGGACTGACTCGGAGAGGGGGCTGGGGTTAAAGGTCACTGGGCTTTTTATTGCAGTTGAAGCAGACTTGGATGGGACGGTCCCATCCACAAGAAGGGACAGCCCGGCAGTCCTAGGAGCACTTGTCCGCAGGCCTGGCAGTGGTGCTTGGAAAGCTTCATGCTGAACTCCTTCCAGCAGTTGTGGCAGTGTAGGATTTCATGCCAGGCACCCAGTATGCAGGCCTGGCCACATCCTTTACCAGACCTATGCCAGGGAACAATGGTCAGGCACCCAAAGCCCAATACCCCGAGTCCCAACTAGCAGGAGGGTATCCTCAGATGCGTACTGGCTTATAATTCCAACTGCACACAGAACCACTGACAGAGCTTTTTAAAAACACAGATACCCAGGCTGCACACTCAATCCAGATCACAGTCTCACTCTTTCGCCCAGGTTGGAGAGCAATAGCATGATTTCGGCTCATTGCAACCTCTGCCCCCTGGGTTCAAGCAATCCTCCCACCTCAGCCTTCCAAGTAGCTGGGACTGCAGGCATGCACCACCACGCCTGGCTAATTTTTGTAGAGACGCGGTTTCACAATGTTGTCCAGGCTGGTCTTGGACTCCTGGCCTCAAGTGATCCACCTACCTCAGCTTCCCAAAGTGCTGGGATTGTAGGCATAGGATTATAGGCATAAGCCACCATGCCCTTTCTTTTTCTTTTGAGACAGGATCTCACTCTGTTGCCCAGGCTGGTCTCAAATTCCTGGGACTCAAGAAACCCTCCTGCCAGAACCTCCCAAGTAGCTGGGATTATAGGCACGCACCCCCACACCCAGCTCCTTGATATTTATATATCTATGAAGCCCTCCTTGTAAACTGAAGGGGTAGCTGTGTTAAGAACCCCTGGAGGAACTATAAAGAAGTCTGGGCTCTGGAGTCACTCAAATCCCACCCAGTTCTATTGAGATCAGGTTAATCAGCAGCTGCTGGATTAAGAAAGGTTAGCTAAGGCCGGGCGTGGTGGCTCACACCTGTAATCCCAGCACTTTGGGAGGCCAAGGCGGGCAGATCACTTGCGGTCAGGAGTTTGAGACCAGCCTGGCCAACATGGTGAAACCCTCTTTCTACTAAAAATACAAAAATTAGCCGGGTGTGGTGGTGTAATCCCAGCTACTTGGGAGGCTGAGGCATGAGAATCGCTTAAACCTGGGATGTAGAGGTTGCAGTAAGCCAAGATCATGCCACTGCACTCCAGCCTGGACAACAGAGCGAGATTCAGTCTCAAAAAAAAAAAGAAAAAGAAAAAGAAAAGAAAAGAAATGTTAGCTAACCTCTCAGGGGCTTACTCATCTTTAACAATCCACCTTCAAGAGCTGTGATGAAGATGAGAAGAAAGAACGTGCCTGACCCACTGGCCCAGTACTGAACACCCTGTAGATGCTTAGGGTGGGAGCACTTGGTGAGCACAGCTTGCAGGCTATGCTCTGCCTTCTGTACCAAGGAGAGTCCTTGCCTCTCCCAGGTACCCCTGAGGATAGATGCAACCTGAGATTTAAGCTTGGGCAAATCCAGGAATTCCTACATCGTCTACTCACTTTGTGAGATGCAATGAGGAAATCTGCTCCAGGCCATTTTCATCACTACCCACTTTTGCTCACTCCCCTACAATGTGCCTCGCTACCCCAGGCCTGGCCAGCCTTGCCTAAGCCCGCCATGCACTGATTCATTTTCCTCCTGCTCCCCCTTGTCATCCTGAATACAAAATACCCCTCACGTCCAGAGCTGGGTAACTATTTTAAATCTTTTTTTTTTTTTTTTTTTTTTTGTGACGGAGTCTCACTCTGTTGCCCAGGCTGAGTGCAGTGGCGGGACCTCGGCTCACTGCAAACTCCGCCTCCCAGGTTCACACCATTCTCCTGCCTTAGCCTCCTGAGTAGCTGGGACTACAGGCGCCCGCTACCATGCCCGGCTAATTTTTTGTATTTTTAGTAGAGATGGGGTTTCACCGTGTTAGCCAGGATGGTCTCCTGACCTTGTGATCCACCCACCTTGGCTTCCCAAAGTGCTGCAATTACAGGCATGAGCCACCGCGCCCAGCCTTCTGAAAGCTTTTTAATGGACAAAGATGATTCTAAATCTTTCCAAATCTTCGCATGATGAATGCCCTTGCAAACATTTTCACTCTGGCTGGAATGTTTGTCAGTATCCGGAGTTTCTGGCTAAGTACAATTTGTCTTTCAAAACCCTACCTTAAGTCTACCTCTTTCAGGAATTCCTCGGGGGCAGAGTTGGTTCACTGCCCACCAAAGACTTATACTTCCTTTCTATAGGTCAGAGCTGATTTTGGAAAAAGGCTACCCAGCCAGGGAATAAATTTCCAACCCTCTAAAGCCTAGATGGGACTATTTGATTGGTTCTAGCCAAAAAAAATGTGAGGAAAAGGGATGAGTGTCACTTCCAGGCTAAGATAATTAAAAACTGTGTGTATCTTCTTTAGTCTCTCTCTTCTTCTATCAGCTGGTTGGAGTTCAACCCTCACAGAGACTCCAGAAGCCACAGCAGGTTGAAGATGCATGGCCTCTATTGGACTGAGTCTCCAGACACGTAGAGTAGAACTTCTCCATCTCCCTACTCCCTCACCTACAACCCCAATCCCCACCTACCAGAAACACCTGCAATAAACTATTAGATGGATACATATGTAACAAACCTGCACGTTATGCATATGTACCCTACAACTTACAGTATAATAATAATAAATAAATTAAAAAAAAAAAAAAAAAAAAGAAAAAAAAAAAGAAATAGCTTCCATAAAGTCAAGCCATTGAAACTTTGGATTTTGTTGTTGTTGTTGTTGTTGTTGCTGCTGCTGCTGCTACAGATATTACGATAACGAACATACCCTTCAAATCTCTCCCATACAGTTTACCATTCCTTTTTAAGCTGTACTAGAACAAGAGTCCATGGCTGCTCTTGCTTTGTTATTATATAACACAGATATTCATGTGTCCGTCTTTCCTACCAGTTTATATCTCTTGAGGGGAGGTACTGGGTTGTTCTTTACTCTGCATGTCTAGTTACTGGAACAGAATGGCTAGTCACTAATGTTTGCCAAATCAGTTTCTGAAAAAAATTAATGAAATTCTGTGATGTTTAGTAGTTTACACAGCACTTCCCCATATTTGATTTCAGTTTTGATCTGCACTCATTCAGCATATCTTTGTATAAAACTGTTTGTTCTCTGAGTGGGGAGACTCTGGTAATACGGTTCTTATTATCCTGGTTTTACCAAAGAAAACTTTGACACTCAGAGAGTTTAGGTTGTCAGAGTGGCCTGGCTAAGTATGGGTACTATGTGCCACAGGATGGTGGCCATAATGATGGTCTCTTAAGTGATTCTCACTTAGATGTATGTGGTCAGGGTGACCTAGCTAATAACTTGCTTTCTGTTGTAGCAACATTTTCTCTCTTTCTCCTTTGAAGAATTGTTCAGAGATTTCACTGCCTGGTGAGGTATATGAGGAATGTCAATTCTCTCATCCCCAGGCCTGCCTCAGCCTAGCCTGTGCAAATATTGTCTCAGAAACCTAGGATGCCATAAAACATATACAATTACTTTGTAAATCATAGAGGCAATAGCAGGTGAGCTGGTGCCCAGATACATGCCTACTGGGTTTAATGCAGTGTGCTGTACTCTGGAATCACTGATGGGTTTAAATCCAGAAAATTAAAGTGCAATACTAAATGCCAGAGGTCGGCATCCTGGCACTGGCACCCCTATCTGTAGCAGACACTGTTGGCTGCCTACTCAACGGCCATCTGCCTCTTCTTCCTAAGAAAACCTGATTTTGTCCAAGGACAACAGTCTCCCTACACAGCCACGGGCTCCTGCTTTAGGGATGGGCATGTCATGCGATGCTGGCCCAGAGATGTAAGGAGAAGTCTGCTGGGGACCTCCTGTGAAGGATTAAAAAGAGAGACATGAAGAGGTGATCTTCCTTTTTCAGGTGAATGTGGCCAGGTTTGGATGTGATGTATGGAACTACTGCAACCAATTTGGAGATGAAAGCAATGTACAGACAAGGCCAGAGCCAAAAGATACCCAGGGAAGAACAGTCAGAGCTCTAAAGTATCACACCTCCAGTCTGTCTGACCGATGGGCTTTCTTCCTATGTGAGATGATAAATTCCTGGGTCCGTTAAGCCTTTTTGAGTTTACTTGCATTTGAACACACTGTAAACAATACATTACCAATATCAGCCAGTCATTGAATTTTGTTAACTGTAACAGAAAACTCAAGAGAAGCTGAACCAGGCATGGTGGCTCACATCTGTAATCCAAGCTACTTAGGAGGCTGAGTGAGGAGGATCGCTTGAGCCAGGGGATTGAGACCAGCCTGGGCGACATAGCAAGACCTCATCTCAAAAAGAGGGGCGAAGAGAGAGAGAGAGAGAGAAGCCTAGTAAGAAAGGAGATTATTTCTGTCCTGTAATAGTAAGCCTAGAGACAGATAATTCATGGCATTGGTTTATTGGCTCAAGGATGTCAGGGCTAAGATCTCTAAAATTATCTTGGCTTTTTCCTCATATTTGGAAAAAAGATGCTTCAGCTCCAGTCATTGTATCTGAGTTCCAATAATGGGGAAGGACCACAAGGAGGAAGGCATAGTGTTAACTTTAAGAAAGCAAAACTTTATCAATAATCTCCAGAAGGTTTTTGTTTCCAACTACTGATTTCAAAGATGGTGTAGAATAATAGTTTTTCATCTGAGCACAATGCCATTCTCAACAAAGGAGTTTTTGTTTGCTTTCTTTCGTTTTAGTAAGGAAAAGGAGGAGAATAGCTACTGGGTAGAAAAACAGAAGTTTCTGCCATATCACTTTTTAATGTTGAGAGCTGAAACTTCCATTGAAGGAAGAATCTGTGTCCTCAACTGGAATATCCAGAATCCAATCAAAGTAGGCAATGAGTAGTCAAAAAGTACCATGCATGAATGATCTCTGACACCATAAAAGATCTAACAAAGGAGAAGTTTTGTAACCAAAGGGGATACAAGCAAGGGATCTGGACAACAAAGGTGAGAGTTTAAACAATCATCTGAGCATGGACCTTGAGAAAATCACGTCAAGGAAATGGTGCTTTGCCTGAGCCTGGGAGCTGTTTGGGAATGAATGAGTTGCAAGTATTGTTAGTCCAAGGTTTGCTGAGACAGTAAGTGGAGAAGCTGTCTGTATGGGGAAGGAGAGTACAAAAAGGTAGCTCCACGACCTCACTTAAACGATGTTATTCTTCTATTCAAGAGCTTTACTAGCTGTTCCCAGATGGAAAGTGAAACCCATGCAATCATCTTCCTGCTCCCCCAATTTTCTAATAAAATGTCTAAGAACATAAAGACAGAAAAATATGTATCAGCACAATGGAGAGTACCATCAAAGGCAAGAAATTTTATAGAATTCATGTAGATTGAAACTGGTTGAAGAAATTTTTATTCATCTCCTAGTTGATAGCATCTAAAGAAAAAGCTCTTATAGGCAGCAAGTGGGATGTATCCCTAGTAGAACCATTCTTCAGCCATTCTTTTTCTCTTGTCACTCTGAGATTCAAATTGTTCATACAGCTGGTCTCTGTCTGATATTGTCCAGTGGTATGCTGGTTAACGTGTAACAATAAGCTCTCCAGGGAGCGAGAGATGGTTCCTGGTGTGTGGCATTTGCTGATTTCCATGATAAATAACTCCACTAAGGTCAATTTCGGTTCAGTTCTTTGTCACTGAACAAAGAATTGGAAAAATATGTGCATAACTGTCTCTCATAAGCTAGTGGAAGCCAGCTGTACTACACCACTGGCATTGTGGCACAGATTTTGAATGCTCTGTTCTGGGTTTGTTGTGGGTTGTTGCTTTTTTAAAAAATCTTTTTCCTTTTTAAATTTCATTTAGCTAATTCTGATTAACTTATCTTCAGGTTCACTGATCATTTCCTTGGCTGTGTTGTGTCTACTAATAAGCCCATGGAAAGTATTCTTCTGTGTTACTATGTTTCTCAGTCCTAGCATTTTCATCCAATTATTTCATAGTTTCCATCTCTCTAATAAAATCAACCATCTGGTTCATGCATGTTGCCCACCTTTTCCATTATCGTTTTTAACATATTAATCATTGTTGTTTTAAATTTCCTGTGTGACAGTTCCAACTTCTGTGTCATATCTGAGTGCTACAGTTTATTTCTTTGTCTCTTCACAGTGTGTTGGTTTCTTCTTGCTTCTTTGTATGCTTCATAAATACATGTTGAAAGCTGATAGGATATGAGAGAATATATTAAATAAGTATTATGCCTGGAAATGCCTTTCCTTCTGCCAGAACTTTAATGTGATATTTGAATCAACTTAGTTGGAAGTTAAACAAGTTTTGGAATTTGTTGTTGTTATGGTTAATCTCAGTGTTCTATAGTCTTCAAAATTCTCCAGTGTTGCTTTTTGTTCAGAGTGGGGGCTGGTATGCCAGAGAGAGTTTCTTGACATATGCTCTACTCACAATTTTGGGGCTTCCCTTTGCACTGAATTTCAGAGAAGATTTCCTCCCACGCTGCTGTCCCTCTCCCAGAATATCCCACTGTTACTTGACATTTATTAGCCTGATGAGGTGGGTGAAAAACGGGGGGCAGCATTTTCGGTATTCTTAATTAAACCTCAGACATGGACAGGTACTGTCTCCACAAATCTTAAGGGTGGAATATTTTCAGTGGTCCTTCCCTGCCCCCAGTTGTAGGTCTGGACTGGTCACATATCCTTACCCATCTCTTAGGGGCAGAGGGTTTTTTCTATTTCCTTCCACCCACTGCAATGCGTTTTCACCAATGCCCTATAGGCAAAGTACTTTTCCCTATCCCACAGGACTTGGGACTTTTGTCCCAGAGAGAAGATGCTGTTCCACTCCACCAGTGCTGCACCAGAATGGACACTTTCTTAGGACTCTCACCCTGCCCCTAATCTTTTTTCTGAGCACCTGTTGAAATCCCTGGAGAAGAGTCTCAGGTGGGTGGGAATTCCCTTTGTGTCTGTGGTCCCAGATACTATATATTCTCTCACTAGCCCACACTCTGTCTTTAACATTTTGTTAAGGTTTTAGCTGAATTCTTCTTACCAGCATCCACTGTCATCTACCCTGGGTAAGGAAATGCTCATGACCCATCTCTCCTTGGTGATGCTGCCTTTCCCTAGATTTTATTTCAGTCAGTTGTCCTGCAGCCTCAGCTCTCTGATGAATTCAAGAAAAGTTGTGTATTTGTAGATTTCCAGTACTGTCTTAGCTATAAAAATGAAAACTAGTTTCTTCCCTGCTCTCCACATCCCAGGCAGAAACCAGAAGCCCCAAATATGGACTCTCCATATGTAATTTATAAAAGGATGCTGTGTTCATCTGTAAAAATAAATTTCAAAATCTCTGTGAAATATATATATTTCTTTAAATCTTATTTTCAAAGTTATATAAACTATTTTGCTATTATTAAAACTTGAAGATATGAAACTGGTTTGTTGATGGTCTGAACTCAGTGGGACACAAATATGAATTTTTTTCAGAGTCTTCGACTCTGCCTTGTCTATTTCTCTTATCAACACCTTGATGACACTTAGGACAAAACCTACATAGCCCTCTGGTCACTTTTAGGTAATTTTTTAAGGTCCAGTTGCATTTAAAACTTAAACTTCTTATCATCCTGTCTCCTCTCCCAAGTGTTTTCTTAGTTACACCGACTGACCATCCATGCCCTCCATATAGCAGGCACTCAAGTGCTGGTTCTTGGGGAGGTTAGAGGCAGCAGGGCATGAGTTTTTCAGAAACGTACTCTCCGTGACACAGGGAGATGGCTCTGGGATCTCTCTCAATGTGGAATATTTGGTATTTATTTTCCTGAACTTTAAGGCATTGACAGCAATTCTAGACAACACAGAAAGCCATGCTTATTAATATTCTTTCACACAAGCTTCCCCTCTCTGGTATATCTTCTGCATTTCAGAAAGATAAACCACATTCAATAATGTCATCTGATTATCTTTGAGCAGCTCCCCATCACTAAGAGTACAATGCTTAAATTCCTCAATAGGAACTACTGTAAGGGAAAAGGGGCAAGGAGCTAACATTTGCTGAAAGTCTACGGTGCGCCAACCACTTTACCTGGGTTATTTTATTTGAAGCTTATAACCCCCTTGAGAGGTAAGTCTTATTATTCTAAGTTTTTAATTAAAGAAAGTCAGTCACAGGAAGATTAAGTAGTTACCTACAGCACATAGCTATAAGCATAGATGTGGGATTTGAACCCAATTCTAAATCTAAACTTAAAACCTGAACCCCGGTTTCCAGGGCCCAGTTGATCCCACTACTACACTTCGCTGCCTTCCTTCCTGATGTGGAACCTCTCTCCGTCTTTGAGCAGGGGCTTCCAACCTTGGCTGCAGATTGGAATCACCTGGGAAACTGTTTATGAGTGGGTAGGGGTGGGGGTGGGGGTGGTCTGGAGGAGGATAGCGTTTGAAAAGCCCCAGGGATTTTAGTGTGCAGCCAAGGCTGAGAACAGCTGCTTTAGAGCTCATCTCTGACCTCTTTCTTCCAAGTGCTCTGCTCTAACCTCAGAGATTCTTGGGGGGCTCTCCCACATGGGGCATGCTTATTCCACCTCCAGGCCTTTGCACATGCTATTCTCTCAGAGTAGAAAATCCCCCCCATGATTTCTCATCATACAAGATTCAGTCCCAGTGTCATCTCCTCTGTGAATCGTTCCCCAGACCCCCTTGGTACAGTTTCTTGCTCCTTTATCCTTAAGGCACGCTATGTATAAATCTGTTGCCATTTATCCCAAGTTATTTTAATGATTATTGAATAATAATTCTTACCTTTGAGAATCTGAGCTCTTTGATAAATATTCTCTGTTTCTCCATCTCATAACATCATCCATGACCCATATCAGGCCTTCAGAAATATTAGTTAAATTAATAAATTTCACTTTCATAGGAATAAAAATCATAATTTTGCAAGGAAGACTCTACTTGCTCTCAGATTCTTCTGTCTCCACCTAAGGTGAGCTTGACCTTGAAACCACATGGGTGGAGTCTTGACATACAAAGAGCAATAAAGCAGCTGCAGGAGAGAGCTGCCCTTGCAAATGTAGCCCGCCCCTTAAGGTGACAGCTTATGTGGCAGCTGGTATTCTGCTACCACAGCCAGGCCCAGCTCCTGGCCGGGCCCTTCCTTGCTTGCCTGCTGTCCCGTTCCCTGGGCTCCATCTGCAGAACAGGACAGCTCCCATTGCCCTTTCTCTTCACTCCAAGGAACACTGTATTGTGGATTTAACTTGAAGTTCAAAATTCCCAGAAACAGTCCACCAGAATAGTGACCCTCAGGAGTGGAAAGTAAGGCTGGCATCCAGCACTTCCCATCAGAGTCTATGAGCCACTGTCATATATATCTTCGCTTATAAGCCTCTAAACTCCTCTCAAAAGTAGGCATTATCATACTCATTAAACAGATCAGGAAAGCATGGGTCAGCAGGAAAAAGGGACTCATCGCTCATTGCACAACTAATCAGAGACAGAGCCGGGATCCAGTGCCAGCCAGGTCCCCAAGCCCTGGAGCCAGCACCTCCATCCCTCAGGGCTGCCTGATTCCACTGGGGACATTCCTAGGAGGTGAAACAGAGTTTCTCAACCTTGGCACTGTTGACACTTTGGACTAGATAATGCTTTATACAGGGGCTGTGCTGGGCACAGTAAGATGCATGCCTGGCCTCTATCCATTAGATGCCAGTAGCACCTCCCAGTTATGACAACAAAAAATAAAAATTGCCAAACAACCCCTGGTGGCAAAATCCCCCATGGATGTTCACAGTGTAAAGGATTGGACCCCATTCCAGTCTCAGATCTTGCTTGCAAATAACCGAAACCGATCCTGGTTCACTTAAGGGGAGAAAAAAGGGATGCATTGGAAATGGTATTGGATGACTCATAAGATCCATGGGGATGCTGTAGAATAAGATTCAGAAAAAAAGAGGAGGGAACAGAGGAAGCCAGATCACCAAAATCACACCACAGGAAGATTTCATTCATTCTTCCAACAAATATTTAATTTAACACCGATGGACGGAATGCCTACCATGTGCCAGGTCCTTAGGATACATCAGCAAACAAAACAGACAAAGCTCTCATCCCCATGAAGCTTGGATTCCAGTGGGGAAAACCATAAACAATAAACATTTTAGAAAGTAAGTAACATGGTATATTAGAAAATGGCAAATGCAGCCTTTTTTAAAAGTAGAGGAAGATAAGGGGGAGATGTGGATGCTGAGAGGGGATAGGGAAAGATAGGCCTGATTTAGTCTAGCTGAGACATCACTGCCACATGCAGGTCACTCACTACTTCTGGCACCTGCCTGCTGCCCACTAGAGACCATGAATATCAATTCTGTCCCGAGACTGTAGAGGTCACTGCTAGAGGAATGAATTCTCTGTCCCTTGCTTCTCAGCATCACTAACTCCAGCTTTATTGTCTCAGGTAGGAGCATCTGCTTGGACAAGCCTGGATCACATGACTGCATCCCAGCTCACATGACTACATCTCAGCTCCCCGGACATGGGATGGCAAATGTCTGGCCATTTTGGCTTCTATAGTAGGACATACACGTCAGATGCCGGGCTACAAAAAATAAAAGAATGCCCATTGTGAGGACATAACCTCAGAAATTAGGCCAACAGGCAGGGCCGATGAGAGGAATGAGGTAAAGAGATCAGCGCACATTGGCAGAGGCTTTATGAGATGAGATTCTGATTTCAGAGGCCAGCTTAGTGGAGCCCATTATGTGTCTTCTTATAAACAGTTCCTTTAAAAGAATCCAACAAACTGTAAATAATTCTGTACAAACTAGATTTCCACTTCAATGAGTCTGTGTTAAGCAAAGTCTGATGAAGAAAAATCGAGCCATTTTTAGATTGCTGTTTCCATAACCAGCACTGAGTATCACATTTAAATTTGTAGGAACAGTGATTAGGGCACGGGGGGTCATATTTTCAAATGCAGCATCTCTCTCCTGTGTTGTATTAAGCACCTCTTCTGGCTGTTTGCCTGAACACAGGGTCTTGATTCATCCTCTAATTGTTGTCAAGATGCAGTTCAGTCACGAAGGTCAAAAAAACAAAATGTCTAAATCAGCAGAGAAATGAACAGTCATGCTCCTTCCCGTTTCTTTAATCTATTTAAGCCAATTTTGCATCTATTGTTTATGAGATTTTCCTGTTGGTTGGTGGCTTTGCAGCACATGTTCAGTCAGGACACATTGTCACAGCCATCCTGTTGTTGATGGCCAAGAACTACCAAGATTAGTAGGTAGCCATGCTATACCAGACACTAAATATTTGAACACCTCTTTGGTAGAGCCTCAGGGGAAATTGGCCCTTCTTCTATGTAAGTCATGAAACAGAAATTTGGAAGTGACCTTACAGGGTATGGGATCCACTTCACAGGAGTGAAAACAGAGGCCAAAAAAAGCAAGGACTTCCTTAAAGATACACAGTAAGCCCCTGACTTCCTGGCTTCCTTCCTGGTTCAGGATGAGAATTAAGATCAGCAGAACCTAGAGCAGCTCTGGCCAGTGGAAACACAACACAAGCCACAAATGCAAGCTGCACATGTCATTCTAAATTTTTCAGTAGGCACATTTTTAAAAGATGAAAAAAGAACCAAGTGAAATAAGCACAAATAATATATATTTTATTTAACTCAGTATATCCAATGTGTTACCATTTCAACATGTAATCAATAGAAAAACTATTAATTAAGTCTTTTACATTTTTACTAAGTCTTCAAACCCCAGTGTGTGTGCATTTTCTACTTGCAGCACATCTCCGTCAGGAGTAACTGCACGCAGCTCCTGAGGCTACCATATTGGACAGTGAGGGAGCCTGCTCTATTTTTGCATCTGGGAAGTTCTTTCTCTAATTAACCAATGAGTTCTCAAAAAAATCTTTTAAGAGTTAGCAGAATGTGGAAAAAAAATAGTGTAATTATTAGAAATTTCAGGTTGGGCAGCTGGAAGAATTTCAGTGCCTTGCAGTGTGTTTCCAGGGAGGATTCAGTGCATTTCCCTCTCTGGCAATTTTAAGGAACAACTGGACTCCACAAATAGTCATTGAGGGCTGACAGTGCCCCAGGTACTGAGCCAGCTGCTGAGGATGCCCCATTAACAAGACAGGCTTTCCCTCTCCTCAAAACCCTTGGCCCTCAGCAGAGGAACGATCTGTGCGAAGAAGGGGCTGGGGATGAATCCACACCATGTCTGTGATCATGGGATGATAGCACCACTCTGTGGGACACCCATGGCCACTGGAAAGAGGATGGAATAAAGTGCTGGAATGCAGAGTGCTAATAAAGCACTCCTCTTCTTTCTAGGGCTTTAACCAATTGAGAGATGCCACAGAATTCAGATGGCTATCAATGTGTCAGTCTGATGGCTGCTAGTTAGCTCCAAGGATAAAATAGTCTTCCTTCGGGCCGGGCGCGGTGGCTCAAGCCTGTAATCCCAGCACTTTGGGAGGCCGAGGCGGGTGGATCACGAGGTCAGGAGATCGAGACTATCCTGGCTAACATGGTGAAACCCCGTCTCTACTAAAAATACATAAAAAAACCAGCCGGGCGTGGTGGCGGGCGCCTGTAGTCTCAGCTACTTGGGAAGCTGAGGCGGGAGAATGGCGTGAACCCGGGAGGCGGAGTTTGCAGTGAGCCGAGATCACGCCACTGCACTCCAGCCTGGGAGACACAGCGAGACTCCGTCTCAAAAAAAAAAAAAAAAAATAGTCTTCCTTCTCCTTCCCCATGAGGGAACTCCTAGTTACAGAGAGAACAGCTGTAACTCCTAGTTACACAGAGAACAGCTGGACACCTGTGTCTCTCCTCACCAAGAAGCTAGGCCTGCCACATGCAAGAATGCATGAAAAATTCCCAGAAAATGCCATGAAATATGCCCAGAAAAAGAGGGCCAATGAGAGAGGAAATTAGGCTCTACAGGGGCAATGCCCTATTCTAACCTCATTATCAGGTGAGCCATGCCAATCCCGCTGGGGGTGAGAAGAGCAGTGCCTTCTCCTCAACCCCTCCATAACTCTGGAAGCTCCCAGGAGCCAGGCTGGTCAGGGAACAGTGGTTTATCTTACTCAAGGTGACTGTTCTACGGCCTTCACAATGAAGCACTACATGGTCAGCCGGGAGCATTGGTGTCCCCTGAGAAATGGGACAGAAAAGGGAGACCAGACTTTCATCAAGACAGGTCTGCTCCTCCTTTCCGTGTGGCTCCTCTGCAAATAGCAACCTCTCCTTCGGGAGTGATGGCAGTTCAGTTTTTGCCACCATTCTAGAACTCTGGGATGGATCCAAACAGCATATTAGCTAAAGGCCATACTGAACTTTAGGCCAAAAAGGCAGTCACTATTCTATTTCTAATTTTAAATTTTGCACAGCCACATTGTTTAGATAGCCCACTCAGAGAGTAAGTAACAAATACAAATGACAACACAGAATTTCTCCAAGAATTACAATGCCAATCATATAATAGTGCTCTAAGTTGGACCTCCTCTCATGTCTAATTTCCCAAGAAAAGTTGAAGTCCAAAAACATAAGTTCCCTTCCCTTGTAACTTGAAGTTCATGCAAATTCTCATGGTTTCTTTTGCTCACGGATCTTTCAATTCAATCTGTCAATCCCAGCAGTTGAGGTTACAGCCTGACCAGAGAGAAGCTTCTGTCAGCCACTCTCAGTCTGTGCTCTATTCCGGGAGTGGTTTAAACTCTTTCAGGCTCAGTATTTTAGACTCTAAGTGTCCATAGGCTACAGAAAGATATCAGAGCACCAGCCTCAGCCACCATCATCCTTAGATGCCAGAGAAGTTGTCCCAGGGGACATTTAATTTTCAGGATGCGGTGCCCAATGTCACCCAGACCCACATTGCTATTGTTGGAAAACAATCCAGCAGAGATTTAGTGGCCTCCAAACAGAAAAATCCTGAAAGGAAAGAAAAAGCCTTCTTTTTTTCAGTTGTGCCAGGATGCTGGCCCATCCACACTGGTCATCTAGAGTTCATGACCAGCGAGCGTTCACTCCAGTGGAAGAAACTTCTCATCAAGGGCGCAGTTGTGCTCCCAAGTCCTTCTCCTCCCCAACCAGGGAGAAGGTGGACGCTCTCTCAGCCCCGGGCTTCCTGTGGAAACTCAAAGAGAGGCAATATCCTCTACCATGTGCTTTTTCCCCAAATCTTGCCTTTTTAGCTTTTAATTTCTTGTGCCTTAGTTAACCTTCTCTGCTCTGATGGGAGTATAAAAAACATTTCCACCCACTCTTTTCCTGTTTCAGCAAGATTTGATTTATCCTGGATGCCAATCCCTTAACCAGAGTTGAAAAAAAAGGATGAAGGCAAAAACAAGCAAAAAAAAAAAAAAAAAAAAAAATGTATTTGCCTTTTACCCCCAATCCTCAGCAGTGCACAAACTAAATGCTAGAAATCAATGCATGTGCACTTGAACCTGGTGCCCCAGGGACTGGGGCAAAACAACATGAGGGTCTACCTCCTCCACTACAGTCTAGGAGACAGCAAAGACCTCGCCCTCTTCATGTGGGACTCTGAAGTCCCCAAGGAGTGAAGCTGCTTCCTCAGTGTCAGCTCCCTAAGAAAGATCGTCCTGAGACCCAGAGAGGAAATAGCTACTTCAGTCTGAGAATAGACTTCCACATGCTAAGGTCCCAAACAAGCCCATCTTGACCTAAGGTAAACAAGGCAAAGCAATGCTTGGGTAACCCACTGACCAATGAGGTCCACTCATATGAAAGAAGCCTGTTCGGCCAGCACCTATTTCAACCTACTACACACCTAAAAACATCAGTCGTGATGCAAACTATTGCAGACCACAAACACCAAGTGGTCTAACTAAACCTTCCAAGCTGTGCCAATCAAATCTCACCATGCAGGATTTTAGTTACCATGCTGTTACTGTTTCTCAGTAGGGTTTCCCAGTCAGTATACCATATGTTGAAGATTCAGGGCAGTGATTAATTACACTCCTCTCCATTTCATAATGTGGAACACACCAATCTCATGGAAATCAAAATATCTATTTATTGCTGGCAAAGTTGGATGAGGTTAGAAAATGGAAATTATCCCCAAGGGCAAAGTGCTTTTTCTCCATCCAACTGCAAGCAGAGGATCTAGACAACTTCAGGCTGCCCTTAGGGCCTCCTCACCATGCCCTCGCAGGGGCAGAGCCTGCCCCATGTTGCTCATTGTGTGCAGGAAGCAGAGAAGAGGAGAGGAGGCAGGTGCTAACAAGATTCCAAAATAGGCCGGGCATGGCGGCTCACATCTGTAATCCCAATACTTCAGGAGGCCGAGGTGGGTGAAATGCCTGAGACCAGGAGTTCAAGATCAGCCTGGGCAACACGGCAAAAACCCATCTCTACAAAAAATTATCTGTACACAGTGGCACACACCAGTAGTCCCAGCTACTGGTGAGGTTGAGGTGGGAGGTTGAGGCCACAGTAAGCTGACATCGTGCTACTGCACTCCAGCCTGGGCAATGGAGACTCTGTATCAAAAAAAAAAAAAAAAAAAAAAAGGTCAGGCAAGGACACACCTGTGTGATGGCATTTTTCCAAACCTCACCCATGAAACAGGTACCCTGCCACTGCCTCCAAGGGAGAAACAAAGAAGGGGTGGAGGAAAAGGCAGAAGCCATCTCCCAGGGCTCTCAGGGTGCAAGTTCCCAATGCAGGGAGATGAAAGGGATGGTTCCTTTGCAGAAATATGTGAAGAATTAGTTTTGCTAAAACTCTTCAGAAGTCAGTGGAAAGTTGGTCGTCGAGGGACCTTAAGACCCCAGGGAAGCTAATTGACTTGTTCACGGTCATACAAGAAAGCTACTCTGAAATCCTAGACCTCCTGGTGCCCCAGTGTGTGCTCTGTACTGAAACCACACAGGCTTATCCATGTATTTTTAAGCTAACAATGATTAAGCACTTACCATATGCCAAGTATGTGGTATTACATTTAACTTATACAAGAATACTATAAGAAGGGGACTATTATATCCATATTATAGATATGGAAATTTGGGCATAGAAAGGTTAAATAACTTATCTCTCTCTCAGTACAGTGTGTACACACTGTACTGCCTGCAGTCCAGCGGGTGCCTGCACCTGGAAGCCAGGCCCCTTGTCTCAATTACTGTTCTCCCCAGTCTTAGCTTGTAGGAGGTCCCTGCTCAGGGATGGAACAGGCCTGGTAGGATTGTTTGGGAACTCTCTCTCTCACCTGCCCAAGAAGAGACTCACCTCCTCATCTCCTATATTCACAAAGACACCACCAGATATTTCTTTGGTTTTGAGGTAGAATGGCAAGCAAGATACTGTCCCTGCCCTCTGGAACCCACAGTCTTCTCAGAAAGACTGACCTGTAAATAGAGTATTATAAAACAATGTGGTATTGCTGAAGCAGTATTGCTGAAGCAGGGATGTGTACAAGCTGCTGTGGGGTGTATTAGTCCATTCTCATACTGCTATAGAGAACTACCTGAGACTGGGTAATTTATGAAGAAAGGAGGTTTAATCGACTCACAGTTCTACAGGCTATACAGGAAGCATGGAGGCCTGATTTTAAGTTTCCCTCCTAGGAGGCTCCAGGAAACTTACAATCATGTTGGAAGGTAAAGGAGAAGCAAGCACATTTTACCATGGTGGACCAGGAGAGAGAGAGAGCAAAGAGGGAAGTGCTACACACTTCCAAACAACTAGATCTTGGGAGAATTATATCACGAGAACAGCAAGGGGGAAGCCATCCCCCTGATTCAATCACCTCTCACCAGGCCTTTCATTCAACACATGGGGATTACAATTTGGCATGAGATTTGGGTGGGGACACAGAGCCAAATCATATCGGGGACATAGATGAGACTGTGATTAACTCTGTATCAAGCAGCGTCCTGGTAGGACCCATACAATGCACCCTAATAGGTTCATTTGAAGACAGACTAAGAAAGAGACTACCTACAAAGGTGAAAGCAAAATTAAATACAACACCTGGAACAGCCTGAAGACATCACCACTCCCAGCTGTGTCAGACAGCCCTCTGCACCCATCTCCCCATTCCAGATTCCAGTAACTACACATTATCTCCAGGAAAGGTAACTTTTAAGAACTATTTCTGTGGGCTACTAACTGGATCCCTGTTAGTATACATTAAGGAGACTGCGATAGCAACCCTTAAAATTGCTCTTGGCTGCTGGATATATTTTGCTGCATGCAATATTGACTTATGCTGGGCTGCTTGGAAGTAGAGCTCTTATCTAGATTACCTATTTACAGAGATTCATAAAATCATGCATTCTGTAGGAAGCTTGGTAAAGGCAGACAGATGGAGGCAGAAGATATGGGGGATGAGACTTGCTGAAGATGTAGATTTGAGACAGGCTGAGCATAGTCTTGCTGTCCATGGAATGCCTGCCGGAGAAATACACAGAGAGAGTCCTGGGTCCAATCCAAAAAGTGAGAACTGGACCAGGAGGTGAGGGAAGAAACAAATCTTCACTGGAGAAAACTACAGGAAGGTTGATTGACCGAGGCAATAATCTATGAGGATTGAGGTGCCAGAAAGCTAGTAATCAAAGTGAGTACTGAATAGAGAGAACTATACGTGCCTGAGACAGTGTGCACTTGAAATGTTTTGCTGACCTAGGATCAACTCTAAAAACGGCAGTCTCCAGTTGGCATGAGATTCCACCAGACTCTCTCAGTTAAGGACCCATGGCAGCCCTGAGCAAGCTGGAAGATGAAGCCCAATAACCAAATGTGCTGGCTGAAGTCAAGCCATCAGAGTTTGACTTGGAAAGCTGTGTTTATGTTTAGACAGGAATCCTTTCCTAGCTTTCAGGATTTCTGACTTGGAGTGGGAGAGAAGGGAGTGATAACGGCACCTACAGTGGGAAGAACAGAGGCTAAGTTACATCATCTGCAGGGATCCTCGTCCTGGTCTTTCTTTGAAGGCAGAGGAAATGGGATACAAAACAGTCAATCAACTGGGTCATCAAATGCCAAGAAGAGGTGGCAAAGCCAACAGCAATGGAAATCTCAGGAGGGTCCTACAGGAGAACAAAGACCTGGCACTGCCTGTTCTCCACCCCACACTCTGCACTCATGTATTAGGCAGTTCTTGCACTGCTTTAAACAAATACCTGAGACTGGGTAATTTATAAGAAAATAAGTTTAATTGGCTCACAGTTCTGCAGGCTATGCGGGAAGCATGGCCGCATCTGCTTCTGGTGAGGGCCTCAGGAAGCTTCCAATCATGGCAAAAAGTGAAGGGGGGCAGGCACATCACATGGCAAAAGCAGGAGCAAGAGAAGGGGAATGCAGGTAGTTGTAGGGTCTGGGGTACCATATGCCACACACTTTTAAATGACCAGCTCTTGCAATCACAAAGACAGCACCTAGCCATAAGGAATCTGCCTCAATGCTCCAAACATCTCCCACCAGACCCCACTTCCAGCATTAAGGATTACAATTCAACGTGATATTTGGGTGGGGACAAATATCCAAACTATATCAACTCACATACCTAGACACTTGCACAAAGGGCATGAGTGTATTTGGAGACCTGTCCCTTAGCTGGGTGAGCTCTAAGGGTCAAATGCTAACATAAAAATAATTACCCTTGCCACAGGTAATCTTTAAATCTACGGACCTGGCCACACTTGTAAAGGGAAAGTCAAATACGGGTATTTAGGCTGAAATGGGCATGTTTTTCATAAAACAAAGCATCTGAGTACATCAAAGAACTGGGAAGGAGGCTCCACTGCACTGACAGTTCTGTTATTCAGCCAGAATTTAATGAGCTCTGTCTGAAATAACATCACTGAGAATGCTTGCAAATCATGTTTGCTAAGAGTAAACAGCCAAATTTTCAATACACCTCACTTAGAAATTAGCATAGTGCCTTGAGAGTAATTAAACATCATTACTTTAGAACCAAAATGTCCCACACAGTGGAAAAATAACTGCATACATAACTGTCTAGATACTCCCTTAAACAAAAGACAGCCTAGTCGAATAGGGAGATGGGTGATGGAATTGGGTCGAATTTTATATTGGTCTTGTTTTTCTGTGTGAACCTGCCTTAAAGTCCCACAGTGGTGGTTTTTATAGTTTTCACATTTTGTTTTCAACTAAGAATAGAAAGTTCTTTCATGTTGACCTGAGAGGCTCATATTCCCTCTTTAATATCATCATGCGTCTTATCGCAAATTCAGTATTTATGGGTACTTCCTGCCTTCTCATGTTGAAGCCCTAAGAACACAGTGAGCCAGGACTCCTGGCCTTGACCCCTCACAGCACACACACACACCAGGTCTAGAGCAGGGTTTTCAACCATGGCATTCTTGACATTTCAGGCAAGATAGTTCTTTGTTGTGAGAGGCTGTCCTGTGCATTGTAGGATTTTTAGCAGCAGGTACCTGTAGTACCCCTCCCCCAAGCTGTAGCAACCAAATATGTCTCCAGACATTGCCAAATGTCCCATAGAGGGCAACATCACCCCTGGTTCAGCACCACTGGCCTAGACAATCAAGGTCTGCATGGAAGCCCTTCCACCTTTTCAAGGTAAATGGGGAGTCAAGGGCCTAACTCAAGAAACGGACTTGCAGACATTTGCCTTGAAGTCTAAAATGGACCCCCCAGTCTGGGTGCCGGTAATGTCAGCTGGTGCCAGTAATGTGCAACCGGCACAAGAAAACCACCAAACCAGTTTCAAAGCTACCCTGTTTTAGATTGTGATTAAACTGTTCGGAAAAATGTCCTTCCCTGTTAAGAAGTATCTGACAGAAAGTCAGATGTAAAACAACCAAATAAAGCAAATAAGTCTTCAACATAAAGTGGTCATTAATTTCTTTTTTTAAGTGACATGGTCTTGCTCTGTTGCCCAGGCTGGAGGGCAGTGGCATGAACATGTCTCACTGCAGCCTTGACCTCCTGGGCTCAGGCAATCCTCCCACCTCAGCCTCCCAAGTAGCTGGGACCACAGGCATGCACCATGACACCAAGATAGTTTTTTAAAACATTTTTGTAGAGACAAGCTCTTGCCATGTTGTCCACACTGGTCTAACTCCTCAACTCAAGTGATCCACCCACCTCAGCCTCCCAAAGTGCTGGGATTACAGACATAAGCCATTGTGCCGGGCTGGTTATCGACTTTTTTTTTTTTAAAGAAGAGGATTTAAAATAATTAATAACTTAGCAAAGGTTGGTTGGTTGATTGATAGTGGTGTACATCCCTGTCTGCTTCCCACAAGTTTTTAAGACACTAAAGTGGTTCTTTTCCTGAATGAGCAGAAATAGTCACAAGTGTTTTCTAATGGATTTTTTATTGATATATAATATTTGTACATATTTATGTGGTACATGTGGTCATTACACATTCTGTGCATTTGTCAAGTTTTTGTGCAAAAGAAGAACAGCCAGATGGCTGGTTAGAAGCAGCTATAGTGTGTCGCACTCACAGAAAGGAGCACAAGGGACAAGTAAGCACAGCACCTTCAACTGAAACACCCAGGTACTCATATTGAGATTATTCAGGGAAACAGCTTGACCCGTGTAGAATGGAGGAAAGCAGGGCAAGGCAATGGCTCACCCAGAAGTGACACGGAGCCAGGGGAACCCCCACCCTCAGCCAAGGGAAGTGGTGAGTGAATGTGCAACCCCAGGAAACCACGCTTCTCCCATAGATCTCTGCAACCACGGACCAGGAGGTCCCCTCATAAACCCACTCCACCAGAGCCTTGGGTCTCACACACAGAGCTGTGTGGAGTCTTGGCAGAGCAGCTGCTCAGGCATGCACAGAGACCCAGAAGCTTTATATACTGCAGCCCCAGGATCCCCGGCAAAGATGACTGCAACTCAGGCTAGGCAAAAGGTCTGTACATACCCCTAGGAAGGGGGCTGAATCCAGGGAGCCAAGCAGCATCAGTCTGCAGGCCCCACTTCCATGGTACCTCACAAAAAAAGACCAACAGGCTTGGAATTCCAACCAGCCACCAGCAACAGGGTATTGCCTACCTGAGATGGGAGGGAGCTCCCCCTTTTTGCTGTTTGGACAACTCAGCCTTTCCAGCCTGTGGGCTTCGGAGAGTCCAAATGGACCAGAGGAGAAAGGGATTCCATAGCACAGCACAGCTGCTTTACCAAAACGTAGCCAGGCTGCTTTATGCAGGACCCAGATCCATTCCTTCTCACTGGGCGGGACCTCCCAGACAGGGCTTCCAGCCACCCAACCCATATCCAAAGACTGGCCAAGAGTTCTGATTTCTCCATGGGATAGAGTGTCTGCAGGGAGGGCAGACCACCACCTTTGCTGTTTGGGCAACTCAGCCATTCCAGATTGTGGGCTTTGGAGAGCCCAAACCAACTGAAGTGGAGGCAATACCCTAGCACACCACAGCTGCTTTGCAGAGGCATGGCCAGGCTGCTGCTTTAAACAGGACCTCAATCCATTCCACCACACTGGGTGGGACCTCCCAGCCAGGCCCTCCAGCTACCCCCAGCTATGTTCTGCAGCCAACAGAGTTATCATTTCTCCCTGGGACGGAGTGCCTGGGGAATGGGGCAGCCCGCCACCTTTGCTATTTGGGAGTCTCAGTCTTGGAGAGCCCAAACCAATGGGGAGCTGAAGGGATTCCCCAGTACAGCACAGCTGCTCTACCAAAACACAGTCAGACCACTTCTTTAAGAGAGTTCCTGATCTCATTCTACTAACTGGGTGGGACCTCTCAACTGGGGTCTCCAGCCATCTCCTACAGTGCATCAAGGCCAGCAACAGGTCCGTACCCTCCTGGGATAGAGTTCCCAGAGGGAGGGGCAGGCTGCCATCTTTGTTGTTTTGCAGCCTTCACTGGTGATACCTCCAGGTACTAGAATATCTGAGGTGACTAGAGTATGGAGTGGACCCCCAGCAAACTGCAGGAGCCCTACAGAAAACCGACCAGCCTGTTAAAAGACAGACAAACAACAACAAAAACACACACAAAAATAAACCTCATCCAAAAGGTCAGCAACCTCAAAGGTAGACAAAGAAATCAGCATAAAAATCCTGAAAACTCAAAAAGTCAGAATGCCCTCTTTCTTCCAAGTTACCCTAACACCTCTCCAACAAGGGTTCAGAACTGGGCTGAGGACAAGATGGCCGAAATCACAAAGTAAGCTTCAGAAAATGGATAAAAACAAACTTTGCTGAGCTAAAGGAGCACATTGTAACCCAATGCAAGGAAGGTAAAAATCATGGTAAAACAATATAGGAGCTAACAGCCAAAATAGCCAGTATAGAGAGGAACATAACTGACCTGAGAGAGCTTGAAAAATATACTACGCGAACTTCACAATGTAATCACAAATATTAATAGCAGAGTAGACCAAGTAGAGGAAAGAATCTCAGAGCCTGAAGACTGGCTTTCTGAAATAAGACAAGCAGACAAGAATAGAGAAAAAAGGAATGAAAAGGAATGGACAAAACCTTCGAGAAATATGGGATTATGTAAAGAGACTGAATCTATGACCAACTGGGGTACCCGAAAGAGATGGGGAGAATGGGACCAATTTGGAAAACATATTTCAGGATATCATCAAGGAGAACTTCCCCAACCTAATTAGACAGGCCAACATTCAAATTCAGGAAATGCAGAGAACCCCAGTAAGATATTCCACAAGATCATCCCCAAGAAACATAATCATCAGATTCTCCAAGGTTGAAATGAAAGAAAAAAATGTTAAGGGCAGTCAGAAAGACAGACCAGGTCACCTACAAAGAGAAGCCCACCAGGTTAACAGTGGACCTCTCAGTGGAAATCCTATATGCCAAAAGAGATGGGACCAATATTCAACATTCTTAAAGAATATAAATTCCAACCCAGAATTTCATATCTGGCCAAACTGAGCTTCATAAGTGAAGGAGAAATAAGATCCTTTTCAGACAAGCATATGCTGAGGAAATTCATTACCACCAGACCTGCCTTAAAAGAGCTCCTGAAGGAAGCACTAAATATGGAAAAGGAAAAATCATTACTAAGCCACTACAAAAACACACTGAGGTACACAGACCAGTGACACTATGAAGCAACCACAAAAATAAGTCTGCAAAATAACCAGCTAGCATCATGATGACAGGATCAAATCCACACATAACAATACTAACCTTACATGTAAATGGGCTAAATGCTCCAATTAAAAGACACAGAGTGGCAAGCTGGATAAAGAATCAAGACCCACTGGTATGCTGTCTTCCAGAGACCTATCTCGCATGCAAAGACACACATAGGCTGAAAATAACGGGATGGAAAAAAATTTATCAAGCAAATGCAAATCTAATATCTGACAAAACAGACTTTGAAGCAACAAAGATCCAAAAAGACTAAGAAGGGCATTACATAATAGTAATTATATAATTTAACAAGAAGAACTACTATCCTAAATATATATACACCCAGTATAGGAGCACCCAGATTCATAAAGCAAGTTCTTGGAGACTGTCAAAGAGACTTAGACTACCACACAATAATAGTAGGAGACTTTAACACTCCACTGACAACACTAGATAGATCATCAAGACAGAAAATTAACAAAGATAGTCAGGACCTGAACTTGGCACTGTATCAAATGGACCTGATAGATATCTATAGAACTGTCTACCCAAAAACAATAGAATATACATTCTTCTTATCACCACTTGGCACTTACTCTAAAATGGATCACATAATTGGAAGTAAAATGCTTCAGCAAACACAAAAGAACTGAAATCCTAACAGTCTCTTGGACCACAGTGCAATCAAATTAGAACTCAAGACTAAGAAATTCACTCAAAACCATACAACTACATGGAAATTAAACGACCTGCTCCTGAATGACTTTTGGGTAAATAATGAAATTAAAGCAGAAATCCAGAAGTTCTTTGAAACTAATGAGAACAAAGATAAAACATACCAGAACCTCTGGGACACAGCTGAGGCAGTGTTAAGAGGAGGAATTTATAGCACTAAATACTCACATCAAAAAGCTAGAAAGATCTCAAGTTAATAACCTAACATCACAACTAAAAGAACTAGAGAACCAAGAACAAACAAACCCCAAAGCTAGCAGAAGACAAGAAATAACCAAAATCGGAGCTGAACTGAAGGAAATGGAGACATGAAAAACCCTTCAAAAGATCAACAAATCCAGGAGCTGTTTTTTGGCAAAAAATAATAATAATAATAATAAAATAGACCACAAGCTAGACTAATAAATAAGAAAAAAGAGAAGATTCAAATAAACATAATCAGAAATGATAAGGGGGATATCACCACTGACCCCACAGAAATACAAGTAACCATCAGAGAATATTATAAACACCTCTATGCAAACAAACCAGAATATCTAGAAGAAATGGATAAATTCCCAGACACATAAACCTTCACAAGACTGAACCAGGAAGAAATTGAATCCCTGAACAGACCAATAAGGAGTTCTGAAATTGAGGCAGTAATAAATAGCCTACAAACCAAAAAAAGCCCAGGACTAGAGAATTTCACAGCTGAATTCTACCAGATGTACAAAGAGGAGCTGGTATCATTTCTACTGAAACTATTTCAAAAAATTGAAAAGAAGGGACTCCTCCCTAACTCATTCTATGAGGCCACCATCATTCTGATACCAAAACCTGGCAGAGATACGACAAAAAAAGAAAACTTCAGGCCAATATCCTTGATGAACATTGATGCAAAAATCCTCAACAAAATACTGAATTCAGCAGCACATCAAAAACCTTATCCACTACAATAAAGTGGGCTTCATCCCCAGGATGCAAGGTTGGTTCAACATATGCAAATTAATAAATGTGATTTATCACATAATCAGAAGTAAAGACCAAAAACAAAAAGACACACAATGGATGATGGCCAGGTGTGGTGACTCACACCTGTAATCCCAGCACTTTGGGAGGCCGAAGCAGGCAGATCACCTGAGATCAGGAGTTCAAGACCAGCCTGGCCAACATGGTGAAATCCCATCCCTACTAAAAATAACAAAAATTAACCGGGTGTGGTGGCAGGCACCTGTAATCCCAGCTACTTGGGAGGTTGAGGCAGGAGAATCACCTGAACCCAGGAGGTTGCAGTGAGCCGAGATCATGCCAATGCACTCCAGCCTGGGCAACAAGAGCAGAACTCCATCTAAAAGAAAAAAAATTATTATCTCAATAGATGTAGAAAAGGCTTTGCTAAATTTGCCATTTCTTCATGTTAAAAATTCTGAATAAACTAGATATTGAAGGAACATAGCTCAGAATCATAAGAGCTATTTATGACAAACCCACAGCCAATATCATACTGAATGCACAAAAGCTGGAAGCATTCCCCTTGAATACTGGCACTAAAGAAGAATGCCCCCTCTCACCACTCCTATTCAACATAGATTGGAAGTTGTGGCCAGGGCAATCAGGCAAGATAAAGAAATAAAGGACATTCAAATACGAAGAGAGAAAGTCAAACTATTTTTGTTTGCAGGCAACGTGGTCCTATATCTAGAAAATACCATTATCTCAGTCCAAAAGTTTCTTAAGCTGATAAGCAACTTTAGCACAATCTCAGGATACAAAATCCATGTGCAAAAATTGCCAGTATTCCTATACACTAACAACAGGCAAACTAAGAGCCAAATCATGAAGGAACTCCCACTCACAACTGCCACGAAAATAATAGGAATACAGCTAACAAGGGAATACTCTCTACAAGGAGAGCCACAAACCACTGCTCAAATAAATCAGAGATGACACAAACAAATGGAAAAACATTCCATGCTCATGGATAGAAAGAATCAATAGCATGAAAATGGCCATATTGCCTAAAGCAATGTATAGATTCAGTGCTATTCCCATTAAACTACCATTGACATTCTTCACAGAACTAGAAAAAAACTATTTAAACATTCATATGAAACCAAAAGAAAAGCCCAAATAGCCAAGACGATCCTAAGCAAAAAGAACAAAGCTGGAGGCAGCATGCTACCTGACTTTAAACTATACTACTGGTGTACAATAAACAAAACAGCATAGTAGAAGAACAGATACATAGACCAATGGAACAGAATAGATAACCCAGAAATAAGACTACACACCTGCAACCATCTAATCTTTGACAAACCTGACAAAAAAAAGCAACAGGGAAAAAATCCCTATTTAATAAATTGTGCTGGGAGAACTGGCTAGTCATATGCAGAAAATTGAGAATGGACCCCTTCCTTGCACCATATACAAAAACAAACTCAAGATGGATTAAAAACTTAAATTTAAAACCAAAAACTATAAAAACCCTAGAAGAAAACCTAGGTAATACCATTAAGGACATCGGCATGGGCGAAGATTTCATCATGAAATCACCAAAAGCAATTGCAACAAAAGCAACATTTGACAAATAGGATCTAATTAAACTAAAGAGCTTCTGCAGAGCAAAAGAAACTGTCAACAGAGTAAACAGACAACCTATGGAATGGTAGAAAAATTATCCAAACTATGCATCTGGCAAAGGTGTAATATCCAGCATCTATAAGAAACAAACAAATTCATAAGAAAAAAAAAAAACATAAAAAAAGTGAGCAAAGGACATGAACTGACACTTTTCAAAAGAAGACATACACGCAGCCAACAATCATATGAAACAAAGCTCAACATCACTGATCATTAGAAAAATGCAAATCAAAACCAAAATGAGACACCATCTCACACCAGTCAAAATGGTTATTATTTAAAAAATCAAAAAACAATAGATGCTTGTTGCAGGAAGTCAGGGACCCCGAACAGAGGGACCAGCTGAAGCCGCGGCAGAAGAACATAAATTGTGAAGATTTCATGGACATTTATTAGTTCCCTAAATTAACACTTTTGTAATTTCTTATGCCTGTATTTACTGCAGTCTCTGAACATAAAATATGAAGATTTTATGGACACTTATCACTTCACCAATCAATACCCTTGTGATTTCCTATGCCTGTCTTTACTTTAATCTCTTAATCCTGTCATCTTCTTCGTAAGCCAAGGAGGATGAATGTTGCCTCAGGACCCTGTGATGATTGCATTAACTGCACAAGTTGTTTGTAGAGCATGTGTGTTTGAACAATATGAAATCTGAGCATCTTGAAAAAAGAGCAGGATAACAGCAATGTTCAGGAAACAAAAGAGATAAGACTTCTCGCCACCAGTGAGCTGGACAGAACAGAGCCATATTTCTCCTCTTTCAAAAGCAAATAGGAGAAATATCACTGAATTCTTTTACTCAGCAAGGAACATCCCTGAGAAAGAGAATGAGCCCTGAAGGTAGGCTTATAGACAGCCCCTTTAAGGTGTGCCGCCTTTTACGGTTGAAGCCGAAGGGATGAAATAAGCCCAGGTCTCCTGTAGTGCTCCCAGGCTTATTAGGAGGAGGAAAATTCCTGCCTAATAAATTTTGGTCAGACAGGTTGTCTGCTCTCAAACCCTGTTTCCTGAAAAGATGTTATCAGTGACAATGCGTGCCCGAAACTTCATTAGCAATTTTAATTTCGCCCCATCCAGTGGTCCTGTGATCTCACCCTGCCTCCACTTGCTTTGTGATATTTTATTATCTTGTGAAGTACGTGATCTCTGTGACCCACACGCTATTTGTGCACTCCCCCTTCCCTTTTGAAAATTGCTAATAAAAATTTGCTAGTTTTACGGCTTGGGGAACATCATGGATCCTGCCAACATATGATGTCTCCCCTGGACACCCAGCTTTAAATTTCTCTCTCGTGCTCTTTCTCTGTATTTCTCAAACCAGCCGAGATACTTAGGAAATAGAAAATAACTCACGTAACTATGGAGAGCCGGTTCTCTCGACAGACGCTGGCAAGGTTGTGGAGAAAAAATGGAATGTTTTTATACTGTTGGTAGGAGTGTAAATTAGTTCAACCATTGTGGAAAACAGTGTGGTGCTTCCTCAAAGACCTACAGACAGAAATACCATTCGACCCAGCAATTCCATTACTGGGTATATGCCCAAAGGAATATAAATTGTTCTGTTATAAAGACATATGCACGAATATGTTCATTGCAGCACTATTCACAATCGCAAAGACATGGAATTAACCTAAATGTCCATCAATGATAGACTGCATGAGGAAAATGTGGTACATATACACCATGGAATACTACACAGCCATAAAAAGGAACAAGATCACATCCTTTGCAGGGACATGGATGGAGCTGGAGGTCATTATCCTTAGCAAACTAATGCAGTAAGAGAAAACCAAATACCACATGTCCTCACTTATAAGTGGGAGCTAAATGATGAGAACACATGGACACAAAGAGGTGAACAATACACACTGGAGGGCAGAGGTTGGGAGGAGGGAGAAAATCAGGAAAAATCATTAATGGGTGCTAGGCTTAATACCTGGTGATGAAATAACCTGTACAACAAACCCCCATGACACATGTTTATCTATGTAACAAATGTGCACATCCTGTACATGTACACCTGATCTTAAAATAAAAGTTAAAAAAGAAAAAAAGGAACAACTAGGTAACATGTTATCTTTTTCTTTCTCTCTGTTTTTGATGGGGAAGAGAAAGATGAACAAAAGAGTGAGGGTAGCACAATGCAACTGAAGGTCTTTACCCAATGGAGAAAGAAAGGAGAAAGGGCATTAACATTTATTTTGAGGCTGCTCCATACTAAGAACTTCACTGGCATGTGTATCCTCATTGGAGGGTTGTGAAGTGGGTTCACCATGCACTAGTTCCCAACTTGTCTGAGTCAGTGAGACAGAACACATTCATACACAAGTAACAAGAAGCAGGTTCATTACTTACAGATACACAGCAAGGGATGACAGAAGCCTAGCATTTACTGTGACCTGGTCCCCCCAAGCTTAGAAAAGCTGCCTGGGGTGGATGGAGTCTTATCTTCACATGGCACACTTGCACCACAGCTGAGGAACCCCAAATGGCAGCCTGTCCCAGATTATATACCTCTGGGTAACATGACACACTGGGCTACGGTGTTGAAGAGCATCCTGTTCTCCACAGGGGACTTAATAGAGCCTAGGTTGTTCCAGTCAATTCCCCCTTATCTCAGGATGTTGCATTGCCAGCACATTCTACAGTTATATTTGAGAACTACAAATGAGACAAGTGCAGGGGAGAAACTAAGTCAGCTCAAGGCCACCCAGAGAATTCTCCTACAACGGTCACCTCGTCCTTTGCATTCAGATAGAATTGACTCAAACTTCCTCTTTTGGGCTCTGTGGGGAATCCAATCCCTCTTTAAGATTTCTGTGAATTCCTTCAGCCTTAGATTCTCACGGGAACACCTTTACTCAAATGCCCTGTGCCTTCTGGGTTCCACTCACATCCCACACCATTTGTTTCTCCCTCAAACATGGGGCACAATCTTTTTCTTTGACTTCTCCAAATTTTATTTATTTATTTACTTATTTATTTATTTATTTATCATTCTTTCTTCTGCCTTTCTTTCCTTCCTTCCTTCCTTCTCTTCCTTTCTTTCTCTCTCTTTCTCTCTCTTTCTTTCTTCCCTTCCTTCTTTCCGTCTGTCTGTCTTTTAGTCTTCCAAACAAACATTTGTTGGGCATTTACCATGTACTCAGCAACTATACTAGGCACTGAAGACAGACTGATGAGTGAACTCAGACATGCTGTCATGCAGCTTACAGTAGAAAATATGGACCAGAGTCAAATAATGATACAACTTGATACAGAATCATAGGGTCATAAGAACAAAAGAGCACCTGACAGCAGAGCAAAGACACCAAGGAATTTCAGGTGTTGGTGGGAGGGAGAGTCTAGGGTGGGTTAAGGAGTGATGAAAGGCATGGCTATAATTTTCAAGAAAAAAAAAGGTGCATGTACAAATCAATGAGTATTGCAAATGTAATTACCAATACCCAAATAAGATACAGAATAGTTCATCTCCTCAGAAAGTTATGTCAGTCCTTTCCAGTCAACCTCCAACACCCTCACCCACAACTACCATTGCTTTTATTTTTCTCACCCTAAAATAGTTTTGCCTGTTCTCAGACTACAGTGGAATCATATGGCATACATAGTTTCACATACCATGGCTGCAGTGTGAACAGCAGATTGTAGAGAAACAATCGTGGATGTGAAGTGGCCCAGAGAGAGATAAAGACCATTCAGACAACCATAGTGATGGTGGGGATGGAAAGAAAGTACATGGATTTAGGAGGGAGCTATTTCTCTCCTTTTTTTTTTTTTTTTTTTTTTTTTTTTTTTTTTGAGATGGAGGTTCACTCTTGTCACCTAGGCTGGAGTGCAGTGATGCAATCTTGGCTCACTGCAACCTCTGCCCTCCTGAGTTCAAGCAATTCTCCTGCCTCAGCCTCCCAAGTAGCTGGGATTACAGGCACCCACCACCATGTCCAGCTAATTTCTTGTATTTTTTGGTAGAGATGGAGTTTCACCATGTTGGCCAGGCTGGTCTCAAACTCCTGACTTCAGGTGATCCATCCGCCTTGGCCTCCCAAAGTGCTGAGATTACAGGTGTGAACCACTGCACCTGGCCAGAGGGAGCTATTTCTAAGGTAAAATCAACAACGAAGGACTGGATGTAGAGCTTGAGAGAGAGGTGTCATGGGTAACATAGGCATTAGTGTGTTTAGCAGACTTTGAAAGTTTGGAAACTTGAAAAATTCCAATAGACCCAACAACTTAAAATTGTGCATAAGAATGGTGGTTCCTTAAAATATTAAACATAGAGGCCGGGCGTGGTGGTTCATGCCTGTAATCCCAACACTTTGGGAGGCCGAGGCAGGTGGATCATTTGAGGTCAGGAGTTCGTAACCAACCTGGCCAACATGGTGAAACCCCATCTCTACTAAAAATACAAAAATTAGCCAGGCATGGTGGCGGGTGCTTATAATCTCAGCTACTCAGGAGGTTGAGGCAAGAAAATCACTTGAACCCCGGAGGCAGAGGTTACAGTGAGCCAAGATCCAGCCACTGCACTCCAGGCTGGGCAATAGAGTGAGACTCTGTCTCAAAAAAAAAAGAAAACATAGAATCACCATGTGATCCAGAAATTTCACTTCTGGGTATAGACCCCAAAGTACTGAAAGCAGGAATGTGAACAGATTTTGTACACCCATGTTCGTAGTAGCATTATTGACAACAGCCGAAAGGAGAAGACAACCCAAATGTCCATCAACAGTTGAATGGAAGAATGGATAAACAAAATGTATATACATACAATGGAATATTATTCAGCTTTGAAAAGGAATGAAATTCTGGCATATGCTACAGCATGAGGGAACCTTGAGGACATTATGCTAAGGGAAATAAGCCAGTCACAAAAGGACAAATAGTATAGGATTCCATTTATATCTTGGCACCTAGAACAGTGAAATTCATAGAGACAGAATGTCGAATAGTGATTACCAGGGGCTAGAGGGAGGCCGAGAATAGGGAGGTAGTGTTTAGTGTTCAGGTTTGGGTTGATAAAAAGAGTTCTAGAGCTATATAGTGATGATGGTCACACAATAGTGTGAATGTACTAAATGTCTGTACGTTTAAAAATGGTTAAGATGAGGCCAGGTGTGGTTTCTCATGCCTGTAATCCCAGCAATTTGGGAGGCTGAGGAGGGAGGATTGCTTGAGTTCAGGAGTTCAAGACCAGCCTGGGCAACAGAGAAAGAACCCCATCTCTACAAAAATTAAAAATAAATTAGGCAGGTGGCACATGCCTATAGTCCCTGCTACTTGGTTAGGTAGGAGAATCACTTGAGCCCAGGAGGTCAAGGCTGCAGTCAACCATCATTGTGTCACTGCACTCAGACTGGGCGACACAGAGTGAGATCCAAAAAAAAAAAAAGCTAAGGTGATAAATTTTATGTAATGTATATTTTGCCACAATAAAAAAATCTATTCAAAAAGTGTGATAACATCATTGAATATTCATTTTCTGTGTGAAATTTTTAACTATTTTTTAAAATGACACATAAGACAATCTTCTTAAAACTCACTGGGCATTTCTTCAATAGTCTGAAAGCTCTCCTGGTAGTTTTCCACAGGTCCCCACCCATCCACAGTCTCAGTCCCAACCACTGTCTCTGCATCCTCCCCGCACCATCTCTTCTCTGCTTCACCCCAAGTTTCTGTCAATCCGGTTATTAATGTTTCTTCCATCTGCTGCCCTGGTTTCTAGTTCCACCTTATCTTCCATGAGCCATCCTAATGAGCCTCCAAAAAGTCCTACATTTTTGTTTAAGCTGGTTTATGTTAGGTTTTCACACCAGGAAGCCAAAGAGTAAAGGACTTCATTTGTTTATAGTAAATGCAATGCAAAAAATATGACTATTGAAATCAAACCTACCACTAATATCAATAAATGTATGTAGGCTAAATGTGCTCACTCAAAAAAAAAAACTGTTAACAAAATAAATACAATCCTGTTTTTTCAAGAAACACATACGAAACTATGTAATCAGAAAGATCAAATTAAAAAGTAAAAAATTAATTTTAAACGGCAAAGATAAAAACAGATGTCGTGGCCAAATATGCTATCATTCAGAACTAAAAGCACTAGACAAGATAAAGAAGGATACTTTATAATGCTAAAAGCTATAATGTACAATGATTTATGTTATTATTGTTGTTAATCTGTATGCACAAAATAATACAGCAACAACTTTCACAAAGCAGAAATTACAGAAGACAAAAGGAAAACTAGACAAATTCACACTAATAATAAGAGAATTTAAAATACCTCCCTCAGACAAATTAAGGAAAAAATATTTAGCAAGGATATAGAAAATCTAAATCAATCAAAAAATACATCTAACAGCTATATATTCAAGTCTATATGCTGATAATCTTCTCAGGTACATATAGATCAGTTATGACAGGAGACTATATTTTAAGTTACAAAGAAAATCTAAATTAATTGCAAAAATAGAAATGTCAAAAACTTATAGCCACAATATAATGAAACTATAAATTACTGACAAACTATTTGAAATAATGCCTTTACCTGGAAATGTTTTAAAACTCTTTATTAAACAACTTGGGTTGAGGGAAATGCAAACTGAAATTGCAAAATTTCTAGAAAACCCCAATAATGACAGACTAGATACTAGTCACTAGTATCTAGAAATACAACTAAAGTAGTGTTTTTAGAGAAAAAAAATCTATATATCCTTAAATAACTATATCAATAAAGATAAAAATGAAAATAAGTTATTTAATACCCGACTCAGCTAATTAGAGAAAGGAAAATGAAATAAACCAGAAAAAGACACAAGGAAAAAATTCAAAAGAATAGAAGCAGAAATGAATTATTAAACAAAAACTCCAAAACTAATACATTTTTTAATTTATCAATTAAAAAGAAGTAGGGGAAAATGTGAGTATACAAAATAAGAAATTTCAAAGAAGAAATATTCATGACACAGGAAATTTTTAAATCATCAGAGATTAGTATGTACAAACCTATACAAATAATTTTTCAAAAATGAAGTGAATAACTTCCTGGGAAAAATATAATTTACCAAAACTGATCCCAATAGAGATATAAAGTCCAAATAGGACACTGTCACTGAGGAAATAAAGTCATCAAAGTGCATCTCCAATGACCCCTAAAACAATCACGAGGTGCAAATGGTTTCACAGGAATGTTCTAACTAAAGTTCTAAAGATCAGATTATTTACAATGGTAGTATTCTAGAGAATAAAGGATACACATGTAAAAATATTTTAATACCAAAACCTACAAATATTTCACAGAAAAAGTCTAATCTCACTTAACAATAGGAATGTAAAAATGAGTAAGTTTAGAGCTCTAGGTACATG
This sequence comes from Theropithecus gelada, assembly GCF_003255815.1. NCBI lineage: Eukaryota > Metazoa > Chordata > Mammalia > Primates > Cercopithecidae > Theropithecus > Theropithecus gelada. Next base: position 55,855,538 of record NC_037674.1, read on the forward strand.
AGGACCATAGATAATATTATTGGTCTAAATATGAGATTCATGCTAAATGAATATATTTCAGATGCTTTTGCCTCAGAAAAGTGGGTAGCGATTTGAGATAACAGATATGTTAATTTGCTTTCCCATAGTAACCTTTTTACTATCTGTATGTATCCTATAACATCATGTTACATATCTTAAACATATACAATAAAAATTTGTTTTTGCTTTCATTTTGTTTTGTTTTGAGACAGGGTCTCACTCAAGCTGGAGTCTCACCCAAGCTGGAGTGCAGTGGTACAATCATGGCTCACTGTAGCCTCGACCTCCCAGGCTCAAGCAATCCTCCAACCTCTGTCTCCTGTACCTGGGGCTATAGGCACAAGCCACCATGCCCAGCTAATTTTTGCATATTTTATAGAGATGGGGTTTTGCCACGTTGCCCAGGTTGGTCTTGAACTCCTAAGCTGAAGCCAACCTCCCGCCTCAGCCTTCCAAAGTGCTGGGACTACAGGCATAAGCCACCATGCCTGGCCTAAAATTTTTTTAAAAAAACATTATTAAATAGAGTTTAACACCAACAACAAAAATACATCATGACTAAGTATGATTCATTCCAGGAATGCAAGGAAGGTTCATATTAAGCAGTCTGTCGGCCAGGCACGGTGGCTCATGCCTGTGATCCTGGCACTTTGGGAAGCCGAGGCAGGTGGATCACCTGAGGTCAGGCGTTCAAGACCAGCCTGGCCAATATGGTGAAACCCTGTCTCTACTAAAAAACATAAAAATTAGCCATGTGTGGTGGCAGGTTCCTCTAATTTGAACTACTCAGGAGGCTGAGGCAAGAGAATGGCTTGAACCCCGGAGGCGGAGGTTGCAGTGAGCTGAGATCGTGCCACTGCACTCCAGCCTTGGTGATAGATCAAGAATCCATCCTCCCACCAAAAAAAAAAAAAAAAAGAAGTCTATCAATATAAGTCCCCATAATAACAGAGTTGAAGAGAAAAATCACAGAATCATCTTCATAAGTAATAGGTAACTGTAGTGATAGGAACTTCTAGAATTTCTCTTATAGTTGCTTCTAGTTTCCCAGTTAAATAGGAAATAAGGTCATCAGCTGAGAGTGAGAATTCAAGAACAGGGAAAAACATGAAACATGAAATTGTTGTCTAAGAAACTGTTTATCTTAACTAAATTAAATAAAACTGTTTCAACCATAGAAGACTATTTCTACAATGCTCCTCTGAAGACAGATATTTTTCTAACTCCATGTTAGCCAAATCCATCCCTTTTCTCCCATTCAAATACATTATTTCTGTTCTGTCACTAACAGAACTTGAGGCCTTAAGTTCCAAAAATGATTCCTATAGAGTTGGAACTCTATAGGAATGTCCTATCAGTACCTTCCTCCTAGGCAGTCCCTAACCTCCCTCTCTGCTCCCAGTCTCACCTTCTTCTAGTTCATATTTTATGTTCAGGCATTCAATGTAAATTCACTAATAATTAATAAAACAAACTCATCTTTCAAGATGATATAGATGTCATCTCAATTCCATATCCAAGAATTTATCCTACAAATATATTGGCCCATGTATTTAATGGTATACGTACATGTATGCTCACTGCAGAATTATTTGCCTAGAAAACAACTAAAACGACAATCAACAAGAGACTGGATAGAAAACATTGTTACCAGCATACAATGGAAAACTATGCAGCCTTGAAAAGAAAGTTAGGTAGATCTAGGTATGTTGATCTGGAAAGCTGCCCAGGCTATATTATGAAGCATAGGGGAAATATATTTTAGAACCATATTAATAATACAATTCCATCTTTTTAAAGCTGTGTATGACAAATAGGAATTCATCATTACCCAGGAAGTTACATATCAGTTGCAACGGTATGAAGAAGTAAAAAAAAATTGTTTCAAGATGAGATCTTGCTATGTTGCCCAGGCTGGTCTCAAACTCCTGGGCTCAAAGAATTCTCCTGCCTCAGCCTCCTGAGTAGCTGGGACTAAAGGTATAGGCCATGATGCCTGGGTCCAAAAACCTTTATAATAATAAAATATTATTATTAGCTCAGGTGCACTGACTCACACCTGTTATCCTAGTGTTTTGAAAAGCTGAGGTAGATGGCTTGAGCCCAGGATTTCAAGGTTACTATGAGCTGTGATCATGTCATTGCACTCCAGTGTGGGAGACAGAGTGAGACCCTGTCTCAAAAAAGAAGAAGAAGGAGAAGGAGAAGAAGAAAAAATGCTATGAACACTTTCTGTTTCTAAAATTAAAATTAGTGCCCAAACACATCCCATGCCAATCGCAGGTAAACACTTTAACCAGTTTCTGTCAACCCAGTTGGCGTCTTCCTCAGGTGGCTACTGGTCCACAGGAAACATTAGGGGATGTACTCACCACCTCTGCATCATTTTCAGAAGCACTAGGTTCTTCGGATGCTCTTGTGCCACTATTTATAGGCGCAATCACTAGAGCACCTTATAAATCATCAGGAAATTAGATCTCTTATTTGCCAAGTGACTTGTTTAAGGTCATGTATCTAGTTAATGGCAAAGTTAAATCTTGATCATGCTCTTATTCCCAAGGTTGTGCCACTATTTATATCGTTCAGCTGCCTCATCCTAGCCATCCTTCAGGGCTGCCAATCAGATGTCACTTACTCCATGAAGCTTTCCAGGATGCCCTTAGCAGGAAATGATGTCTTTTTTCTCTGAACCACAACAGGACCTGAGTCACTCTTGTGGACTTTGTTGCTGCCTGCTTTGCTTGCACTGCTGATGTAAGGACATATCCTCCAAGTTCTCTTTGAGGAGGGTGCATTCATTAACTACGTTTGTGTAACAGCCAGGGTCACGATTGGGGTGAGGCAATTGGGGGCCCTGGAGTACACAATTTAATGAGGAATTCACTCTCAGAGTCACACATGTACAGGGTTATTTGTCTCACCTTAGTTCTAACCCTGATAACATTTGATAGAAATAAAAGTCTACCATATTCTGTAATATAGTATCCTGTGCTGTAAAAATCAGAACAGCTTTAGATGGGTGGGTCAACCTCGAAGGTCAGCCATCTAGCCGTTGATGACACAGGGATTCCTATGCTCTTAGACTTCCAACTTCTAACATGGCATAGAGCACCACACTGGGTTCCTGGGGAAGACTAGAAGGGGAGGGAGACTAGAAAGATGGTGAGGTGGCCGGGTGCAGTGACTCACGCCTGTAATCCCAGCACTTTGGGAGGCTGAGGAGGGCAGATCACCTGAGGTCAAGAAATCGAGACCATCCTGGCCAACATGGTGAAACCCCGTCTCTATTAAAAATACAAAAATTAGCCAGGTGTGGTGGCATGTGCCTGTAGTCCCAGGAGGCTGAGGCAGGAGAATCGCTTGAACCCAGGATGCAGAGGTTGCAGTGAGCCGAGATCACGCCACTGCACTCCAGCCTGGCGACAGAGAGAGACTCTGTCTCAAGAAAAAAAAAAAAAGAAAGAAAAAAAAGAAAGATGGTGAGACATGAGACATGGGTGTCACCTCAAAATGCTCATGTAACAGAAGGAGCCCTGGACAGCAGCTACTAAGTTCCAAAGTTGATTGCAGATGACAGGCAAGCTCCCTTTGCCAAATTCCATTTTCTGCCATTTCCAAAACAGTGATTTATTAAATAAATCATGAAATAATTTAAAATTAGATAACAAAGTAAAAATAAATTGGATAGATAAAATGAGGCTATTTATCATTTTCTTTGTCTTGGGGTCTGAAGCACTTCCTTCCATTTGTATTCACAATTGAATGTGCTCATTGCTAGGCTGAGTTGGCCAGTAGATGAATGAGGCCAACCAGCCAGCTCCCAACATACTCCTCTGGGCCATCTAGGGGGTCCTGGTGCTCAGGCTCCATTCTAACCATCTGCCAAATCACTCCTTAGAGATGGGGAGTGGGGAATTGAGTTAGGCCTCTATTTGCCGTAATGCAAATAAGAACTGAGGATTCCACATGGGCACAAAAAGGGGAACGACAGACACTGGGGCCTATTCAAGAGTGAAGGGTGGGAGGAGGGAGAGGATCCGAAAAAATAACTATAACCAGTTACTAGGTTTAGTACCTGGGTGACGAAATAATCTGTACAACAAATGCCCACAACACAAATTTACCTATATAACAAACCTGCACATGTATCCCTGAACCTAAAACAAAAATTAAAAGAATAAGAAAATTAAAAAAAAAAAAAGAAGAAGAAGAAGAACTAAGGGTTCCATGGACTTGTGGCTGAACTGTTCTTAGATTCCAAAGAAGCTTCTCAAGCAAGGCCACTCTCTATGCCCCCAGGTGGATGCATGATCCGAAAGTCACTCTCCTTGGACTTGATATTGCTAAGAACAGCAGCCAAACCAGTTGAGTCAGTATGGAACAGCATCCAGGGATGACTCTTGCATTTATTCTACCAAGATAGGCCGAATCAGGAGCCTCCTTTAAGTTAGCTTGATCTGTCCCGAACTGCTGGCCTTCTTTATCTGTGCCTGTGACATCTTCCAACCAATCAGGAGACATATCCATAATGTATCCTGTCTCATAACTTCTCTATAAAGATGGGTGAGATATGGTGTCTCACTCTTATTCCTCCCCTAATCTGACAGTCTCTGGGGTAATTGGAGCAAACGCAGCAAAAACTCATTGGTTAAAAAAAAAAAAAAAGAAAGAAAGAAAGAAAGAAACAAAGAATAAAGAAAAAAGAAAGACTTTCAAGTTGATGAGTCAATTTAAAGAAAGCAAGAAATTCTTAATCCTTTTTGGCTGATGGGCAATCATCAAATCACGTTATCACAGACCTCTGTTCCTTAGTGTTTCTTATGTTTAAACTGTCCTTAGTCTTCTCAAGAAGACTAAAGACAATTACACACTCTATCATAATTAATTGCTGACAAACAAATAAACTAAGGACCTACTAAGCACCTACCCTGGATAAAGCACAGGGTTAGACATGGAGGTAGAATAACGAAGCAGATACCAGCTCTCCTGAGAGCGCTGGATAAAAAACTCACTTGTGGTGGAATTAATAGAAAATCAAGTCCTGGGAGGGATGAGGCTGACGAAATGACAGACCTGTAGCACTGGGAGCTGGGAGCGAGGTTCGAGGAGGCCAGTCCACTGTGTCTAGTCCTTTCACTGTTTTGAACAGGTGGTTCATTCTGCTTGAAATGGTTTTTTTCCCCGTTTTCCATCTAGTGAGCTACCTCTCATCCTTCTGGCCAGTTTTGGTCAATCAGAGGATAGCATTTGGGGCAGGTGCACCTTGAGAAGAATGGAACCCCACGTGTAGGATAGTTTGGCCAGCATTTATCCATTTCCCTTTCCCAAGGTTATCTGCCAAAAAAAAAAAAAAGCACTGGGTCTTTCAGTTTCACTGAATGCCCCTGACTCAAAGCTATGTCAGGGAAGTCAAACTGCCTGCATGTGAGAATTAGGACCATCTCAAGACCACATTCCTGAAATCTCAACTTTAAGCCTGACTGGTTAGAAGACACATCTTCGAATTTACACCTGCTCCTTATTATGTTCCTGATCGTTTCTCTCCCCAGAGCAGCTGTAGTTTCCCCTAAGGGCAGCTCTGCCTGTGGCCCTGTGAATAAACATGTCTCTCCAGACCAAAGGAGTCACGGGGGCCTTTGTAATGACAGCCTATGATTACTCACTTAAGTAGGCTTGATGCTGTTGATAGTGCTGTTTCTGAAAGGAGAGCTGACATGTGGAGAGAAATTTGAGGCTTAACCTGTAACTTTCTTTAGCAGCTTTATTGCGATATAATTCACATACCATATAATTAAGTAGTTTAATTGTACAATTGTAAAATTAGTTTAAATTGTACAATTCAACGGTTTTAGTATGTTCACAGAGTTGTGCAACTATCACCACAAGCAATTTTAGGTCACTTTCACCATCCTAAAAAGAAACACCATACCCATTAGCAGGCACTCCCCATTTTCCCCCAACCACCCTGCCCCAAACAAGACACTGCACTTTCTGTCTCTATAGATGTGCCTATTCCAGACATTTCATATCACTGAAATCATACAGTAGATGACCTTCTGTGTCTGTTTCTGTCACGTGGGATACTGCTTTCAAGGTTCATCCATGTCATAGCATACATCAGTACTTTATTTTTATGGCTATGTAATATTCCATTGGATGGATAGACAACATTTTGTCTTCATTCATCAGTTAATGGGCATTTGGACTGTTTCTAAATTTTGGCTATTTACATTCAACATATTTGGCTGTATGTTCAAGTTTTTCTGTGGATGTGTGTTTTCATAGCTGTTTATTTGCTGGATCATATGGTAGCTCTGTATTTAACATTTTGAGGAACGCCCAAACTGTTTTTGTAAAGTGGCTACATGATTTTCCATCAGCACCAGCATTGTATGAGGCCTCCAATTTCTGCCACATCCTCATTAACTCTTGTTATCCTCTGTGTTTTTTATTTTAGCCATACTAGTGGTTGGGAAGTGGTATCTCATTGTAGTTTTTATTTGCGTTTCCCTAATGACTAGTGAGTTGAGCATCTTTTCATGTGCTTTTTGGCCATTTCTGTATCTTTTTGTTTGTTTGAGACAGGGATTCACTCCCATTACCCAGGCTGGAGTGTAGTGACGCAGTCTTGGCTCACTGCAACCTCTGCCTCTCAGGTTCAAGTGATTCAAGCCTCCCAAGTAGCTGGGTTTACAGGCACGTGCCACCTCACCCGGCTAATTTTTGTATTTTTAGTGGAGACAGGGTTTCACCATGTTGGCTAGGCTGGTTTTGAACTCCTGACCTCAAGTGATCCACCCACCTTGCCTCCCAAAGGGCTGGGATTACAGGTGTGAGCCGCCATGCCCAGCCCATTGTTATATCTTATTTGGAGAAATGTCTGTTTAGATCCTTTGCCCATTTTAATTGGGTATTTGTCTTTTTATTATTGAGTTGTAAGTGTTCTGAATACCAGCCCCTTATCAGGTTGCAAATATTTTCTTCCTTCCCATGGGTTCTCTTTTCACTCTCTTGATGACATCCTCCGAAACACAAAAATTTTTAATGTTGACAAGGTCCAGTATATCTATTTTTTTCTTTTGCCACATTTGCTTTTTTTTTTTTTTAGATGGAGTTTTGCTCTTGCCCAGGCTGGAGTGTAGTGGCGCGATCTCAGTTCACTGCAACCTTTGCCTTCCAGGTTCAAGCAATTCTCCTGCCTCAGCCTCCCAGGCAGCTGGCATTACAGGCACCTGTCACCACGCCCAGCTAATTTTTGTATTTAGTAGAGATGGGGGAGGTTTCACCATGTTGGCCAGGCTGGTCTCGAACTCCTGACCGCAGGTGATCCACCCACGTCGGCCTCCCAGAGTGCTGGGAATACAGGCGTGTACCACCATGCCTGGCCCCCACATTTGCTTTTACTTTCATATTTAATAAACCATTTCCTAACCCAAGATCATGAAGATTTACTCCTATGTTTTCCTGTAAGAGTTTTGTAATTCTAGCTTTGACATTTAGGTCTTCGATTCCTTTCAAGTTAATTCTTGCATATGCTATGAGGCAGGGGTCCAGCTTCACTCTTTTGCATATGGATATTCAGTTATCCCAGCATAGTTTATTGAAAAGAATAATTTTTTCCACACTTAAGTATCTTAGTACCTTTGTCAAAAATCAATTGACCATAAATGTGAAGGTTTATTTCTGAAGTCTCAATTCTACACCATTGACTTATATGTTTATCCCTGTGCTAATACCACACTAGTTTGATTACTACAGGTCTGTGGTGAGTTTTTTAATATTTATTTTTTATTTTTTCAGTAGAGATGAAGTCTTGCTATGTTGCCCAGGCTGGTCTCAAACTCCTGGGCTCAAGCAATCCTCCCACCTTGGCTTCCCAAAGTGTTGGGATTACAAGCGTGAGCATTGCACCCAGTCTTGTGGTAAATTTTGAAGTTGAGAAGGCTGAGTTCTTCAATAATTTTTTTGGCTATTCTGGGTTCTTTTTATTTCTATATGAATTTTAGGATCCGTTTGTCAATTTCTGCAAAAATGGCAGCTGAAACCGTCATAAGGGTTACCCTTTTGTACTTTTTACATATCCTTGTTCTACTTCATTTCATTTCAATGACGGGATTTTGATTTATGGACACTTTGATCAAATTTACTTCATTGAACTAGAGACGTTGTTTGTTTCTGTGATGCCAACTGATACCTTAAAATTCTATAAGGTGCTCTGAGAGCCAATGAACCAAACCAGCCTGTCCTTCCCTTTGTCACCCCATCAGCCCACAGGCTATAGCTCCTGAGGGTAAAAGGTCTGAAGCAGTGACAAAAAAAAAAATCCTCTTCTTTCCCTCATTCCAAATATTTTTATAAACCAGAAACCCTATGGTTATTGTAATCAATGTTTTGAGACCAGGCATGGATATAAGTCATCCCTTCCATTAAATTGTATTTGTTTGGATGTGCTACCCATCTCTCTGTCTCTCTCTCTCTCGCTCTCTCTCTCTCTCTCCACCCTCCCCCCAACACACACACACAGAGAGAGAGAGAGAGAGAGGCGTTTCCAGTTTGTCTTGCACAGATTTTTAACTTTTAGATAAGTTCAGTCACATCTAGAAAAGTGCTTTTTCTTTCGTTTGATAATAGTTTTCATGAGAAGCCTGGCAAAGCTGAATGCTCAGCTGTGGGGCTTCTTTTCAAAGAAAAAATTGGCTTCTAATAGTACATACATGATAACAAACAAGGTATATATATGTGTGTGTGTGTGTGTATATATATACTTTCTTTTTTTTTTTTAGAGACAGTGTCTCACTTTGTTGCTCAGGCTGGAGTGCAGTGGCGTGTTCATAGCTCACTGACACCTCAACTCCTGGGCTCAAGCAATCCTCCTGTCTCAGCCTCTTGGATAGCTGGGACTACAGGTGCATGCCACCATGCCTAGCCTAATTCAAAAAAAAAAATTTTTTGTAGAGATGATGTCTCCCCATCTTGCCCAGGTTGGTCTCAAACTCCTGGGTTGAAGGGCTCCTCCTGCCTCAGACTCCCAAAGTGCTGGAACTACAGTCATGAGTCACCACACCTGGCCAGAACAATATTATATAGACCAAATTTGCATATTCCAATTAGCATCGCCTAACTTCTCTCCCCCTAGCAAAAAACATAGTAGAGGATGCCTTAGTCTGTTTAAATTTAAATATTCACATAGACCTCAGCTGTCCCTTGGTGTGTGAATAGCGAGTATATTTGGCCAGATGTGATGGCTTATGCCTGTAATCCCAGTACTTTGGGAGGCCAAGGCAAGAGGATTGCTTGAGCCAAGGAGTTCAAGACTAGCCTGGGCAATATAGTGAGACCAACTCTATAAAAAACAAAAATAAAAAATAGCTAGTATATCCAATTACATCAGATAGAAAACCATTCTCACCTCCGTGTTCTAAAAATGGACTAACTTTGCTTTAAATAAATTAATTTCTTCCTCTTCATGAACTTTAAGTAGAGGCTTACTCTGCGAATCAGAATGCATACCTGAAATTCAGGTTTCAACATGTACTAAATGCATTTTTGTGAATTCATCCTTTGGGGACCAGACCTATGCTTTGTATATTCCATACATAGTAATCAGGTAAAATTAATCATACATTGCTGAGCTTGCAAACTGTTATCTTTACAGGGTCCCTTGTGGTGCTGGAGAGCAGAGAACCGAGAAGTAGGAAAGTAAATGAAAGACAGCAATTTACACAAATGATGTTTCATAAGCTGTTGTATGAGGAAAACGTTAGTTACTACTATGATCGTGATGATTAGTATTATCAGAGTAGAAATCAGGAGACCTTGATTCTACTCTCTAGCAAAGTTCTGTCTTTGTTAGTTTTCTGACGTTGGAGATCCTTGGCCAGATGTGATGGAAGCTGGGCTTTTGTCCTATGGTACCTAATGAGCAGAGCAGGATTTCTATTTTTATTATTATTTTTTCAACTTTTATTTTACATTCCAAGGTACATGTGCAGGATGTGCAGGTTTGTTACACACGCATACATGTGTCATGGTGGTTTGCTGCACAGATCAACCCATCATCTAGGTATTAAGCCCAGCATCCATGAGCTGTTCTTCCTGATGCTCTCTCCTCACCCTAACCCCGACAGTCCCCAGTGGATGTTGTTCCCCGTGATGTATCCATGTGTTCTCATTATTCAACTCCCACTTATAAGTGAGAACATACCATGTTTGGTTTTCTGTTCCTGTGTTAGTTTGCTGATAACAGCTTCCAGCTCTATTCATGTCCCTGCAAAGGACATGATCTTGTTCCTTTCTATGGCTGTACAGTATTCCATAGTGTATGTGGTACAGAGCAGGATTTCTAACCCACAAGAAGGGACTGAAAGAGGCTCTCTCTTTTCTGAGTTGAAGACCACAGGCCTCTCACATTGGAATTAATCTTTGGAGATTGATTCCAAACTCTCAGACTCTCCATCTCTTCCACCTCTTTCCCCTCCTGCCCTGCCACACTCTACCCACTGCAATCAGAAAAGCTGAGCCCACACACAAAGAACCTGAGCTTTGGAAATACAGTTCATTAATGGCAGGTGTGTCTCCCATGAGGAGAAAGTGGAGGAGACACAGTCATCACTATCTTATGCAACACACTAGGATTTTTGATGCAAGACATGCAGTAAGGTAACGGGTGAATAGTCCTAAATAGCCTCGGTTTGGAGTCATGGAAGAACACTACATGCGTCTGACCGTACAAAGAGATTTCCATGCTCAGTTCCCTAGGCTGCTAGACGTGAATTGTCTCTGTGCAGCTGCTGAGAAGATGGAAGAACAGGTGTCCTCTTTGATCAACTGAGGCTACCATAAGTGCACATCCCATGGAGTCATTAAGGCCATCTAAAACTAAGTGGCCACATAAAAGTCATTAAGGCCATATAAAACTATATTCCTTGTTCACAATCCCACCAGATACAGAAAGATGGGAAGAGGAGTCTAGTCCTTTCTTCTTGTTCCCAAGTCCTCTTCCACCAAGGCAGATTATCGTGGAAATATTGCAGGATCTGGAATGAGGCACCTGGATTAAATCCCAGCTCTCCCACTTAGAGACCATGTGACTTTGACTGACTTTGATTGGCCCTTTGACTTTTTTTTTGTTTTTTGTTTTTTGGGGTTTTTTTGAGACAGAGTCTTGCTCTGTGGCCAGGCCGTGCAGTGGTGTAATCTTGGCTCACGGCAACCTCTGCCTCCTGGGTTCAAGCGATTCTCCTGCCTCAGCCTCCCAAGTAGCTGGGATTACAGGCGCCTGCCATGGCGCCTGGGTAATTTTTGTGTTTTTTAGTAGAGACAGGGTTTCACCATCTTGGCTGGCCTCAAACTCCTGATCTCGTAATCCACCCACTTCAGCCTCCCAAAGTGCTGGGATTACAGGTGTGAGCCACTGTGCCTGGCCCCTTTTGACTTTTCTAAGTCTTGGTCTCTCCATGTGTAAAATGGGGGTCCCCTGAACCACCAACCTCACAAGGTCTTGGTGAGAATCTAATGAGATAATGGTTGCAAAACCCCTTTGAACCAAAATGTACCATGTATGTGGTGACTTTTCTACATTCCTCACTAGTTTGAGGTAATAAGCACATAACTGTGACCACCAGAAAAAAAAAAAAAAAAGTCACCGCAAGTAGCAGTTTTCTCTCCTGGTGAGGACAGTTCAGTAAAGGCAACATCTCACTGTGAGGTACAGGTAAAGCTGAGCTCTAGATCTAAATATGAGTGTATCTGTGGCCACCAACACCCTTTTACAGAAAGAACAAGGCCAACATTTTATTCTCCCTATTGCAAGGCTGTTGACTGTCCCAGACACCAAAGGGGAAACTGTGACATGGTGGCCATGAGCATTCATCTCACAGATCTCCAACTATAAGGAGAACAACTGACCAAGGACTCTGGCTGCTTTTGAAATATATTATCATGTTTGTGCCCAGGTAAAGCTTCCCAAAGCCGCTTCCAGCCATTGACTAAGCGCAGCAGGGCTATTAAGGTGAGCCCTCCAACGGCTAATTGTAGCTCTAGGACTCCCCAATAGCTTTGCCAAATTTTTCTTTGACTGCATAGCAGTCTAGAAGGCTTCTACCTATCTTTTCTTTCCACAGTCCTTTACTCAGTACACACATTCCTCATCCAAAGAAAGAGGCCTGTTCATAGTGCACACAGGGGGCCAACTTCATATGAATCACGTGGTGTGAATGGTATGGACTGAGGCCCCTTGACAACCACATGTTCTGTAGCTCTGTGTTTCCATTGCCAAAGGAGGCATCAGTCAAGAAAAGGCAATAGGGAAGAAAATAAGGAGGAAAAGGCTTTTTTAGTTTTAAGGAATAACTATTTTTGAAAAATAGAGCTTGACAGAAACATTAGTTGAGGAGTAATCCGAAGACTGCATCAACTCTCATAGAAGCAGGGAGGCCTCTGTTCCTGAAAGTGCTGAGTCAGAGGATTGTGGCTATTTTGCAGGGATTTCATCACATGATATGCAGGGGGTGCTGAACTTGATAAATCTGTAAGATCTGTGACTTTAGAAGTCATTCAATTCAATACAAACATGAGTCTGGATAATTCCAGTACCTTAGAGTTGAAATGATCCTGAGTTCCTGCCTCTAAATGACAAATATATTTATATGAAAGTGACCAGTGGACATCAACTCTTACTTGCTCCTGTTCTAGAACTTGAAAGAAACTCCAGGTGGCCAGCTAGACCCCAGTGCCACCCTTCCCAGGATATTAGCACCCTCAGTGGGTGTGGGATCCAACACCAGCCTCCTTGATGAGGAGCACTGGGCACTGGGCTGCCTCCAGAGCCCTTGACTGCTCATGCCCCATGAGTATCTCCTGTGCTTGAGGACAAGGCTGTCACTTCCTAGCATCAGCAGAGGGTTGTCACAGAGCCAGGCACAGGAATACACTAGGGCAGCATGGCGATCCCATGTACACACAACCACAAAAGGCTGGTATCCCATCTCCACTGGGAATTGAGAAGATTCACTAGGTTCCTGGGGCTCTGCTTGAGGGGAAATGGTAGGTAAGGAGGAGATCCCTGCTAACTTTTCTCCATAGGAGAAGAGTAAACTTTGTCCTGGGTGGCTTGTCCTTGGCCCACCTGCCATTTTAGGAAGATTCATCCACACTCCTCCAATTTCCCACCACTCTGCCCTCAGCCTGCTGTGGCTCAGCTCCAGCCTCCATCACTCCATGACTTTGTTCTCATCAAGATCACCAGTGACCTCCAGATTGCCAGATCAAAGCCCACTTTTCCAGGCCTCATCATACTTGCCCTCCTGGCAGCATCCAGCAGTGTTGGCCACTCCCATCTGCCTCCTTACTGGGTTTCTCTCAAGCCTTCTTTTGTCTTTAATCCCTGCACATCACTCCTTCAACAAATATTTATTGAGCACTTATCAAGGGCCAGCCACTGGCCTAGGCACTGGGAACACAGCAGTAAGAAAAAGCAGACATGATTCCAATCCTTATGGAATCTACACTCTAGCAGAAAAGTCGTATGTTTTCCAAATAACCACACACGCAAATGCCGAATGGCGCTCAGACTCTGTGACATAGGTAAAACACTAAAAATTCTGCAGAGAATTGAGCAGGTACAAGAAGAGGAAAGAAAAAAGTTAGGATTTTTAGCTTTTAAAAAAATCACTACATATACATAGAGAAGGTACAATAAATTTTATGCCGGTTTATGGTAATCTGTGTACTAAGATACATAGCTTTAACAACTCAAGCTCACTCACAATTCAGTCTGACTTCCACAAACTAATTTCATACTACTGTGTAGTATGAAATAGAACAAGACAAATATTCTAATCCTTTATTGAAAAGCTGTGCTAAACTTTGCATATGTTATTTAAGTAGTGCTAGGTTTTATATAAATCACCTTTTCTGATCCTTTCAACAACCCATAGGAAAGTATAATTATCTCCATTTTACAGATGAAAAAACTGAAATTCAGAGAGTTTACCAAGCTAGCACATGGCAGGCTCTGAATATAGACCCAGAAGTTTCTTTTGACCAAAAAAACTGGAATATCCAATCTTGCATATGCAAATGAAGCTTGTTCCATTCAAATATGTGCTCTAGAGACCACAAAATAGTCTTTCCCTAGAAACAGCTTTGTGAACCTGAAGTACAATCTTCTGAATGTTCTCACTGCAGTCAAAGCTTTGACCTCGAAGAATGGAGTTGATTTTCAACAGTCATTTGGAGCGTAGGCTGGTTGCATTGGGAGGGGGAGGTCAGAGTGAGTCATAGAGCACACCTGTCCTCTCACCTGCCAGCCATCCTCTGTGATGGAATGGGCTCTCCCTAGCCCAACCACAAGTACCTCTTCTGACTCTTGAGTTCAGGGTGGCCACTCATGCTACCTCATGCTTCTGTCCAATGTGTCTGGCCCCAAAAGTGGGTATATGATCCAAGTAAGGCAAATCAGAAAACCTCTGTTAGATTTAGCATATCAATGTTGGAAAAAAGGTGTCTCTTCTTTTTGGGTTGTGTATCAATTTCCCATTGCTGCTATGACAAATTCCAACAAACTTCATGGCTTGAAACAACTTGAATTTATTCTCTTACAGTTCCGGAGGCCAGAAATCTGAAATCAGTTTCAGCGGGCTAAATTCAAGGTGTCAGCAGGGCTGGTTCCTTCTAAAGGCTCTGGAGGAGGATCTTTTTCCTCACTTTTTCTAGCTTCTAGAGGCTTCCCACATTCTTTGGATTGTGGCTCCTTATTCCATCTTCAAAGGGCATTACTCCAAGTTCTGCTTCACTGTCCCCTCTCCTTTTTCCACCTTCAACTTTCTTTTCTTTCTTTTTTTTTTTTTTTTTTTTTTTTGAGACAGAGTCTCACTCTGTCATCCAGGCTGGAGTGCAATGGCACGATCTCAGCTCACTGCAACCTCTGCCTCCCGGGTTTAAGCAATTCTCCTGTCTCCACCTCCCAAGTAGTTGGGACTACAGGTGCACACCACCACGCCCAAATATTTTCTTTCATATTTTAGTAGAGACCGGGTTTCATTGTGTTGCCCAGGCTGGTCTTGAACTCCTGAGCTCAGGCAATCCACCCACCTCAGCCTCCCAAAGTGCTAGGATTTCAGTCGTGTGCCACCGCACACAGCCAACTTTCTTACCCACCTCTTATAAGGACCACATTGGACCCACCCAGCTGATAATCCAGGATAATATTTTCATCTCAAGATCCTTAATCACATCTGCAAAGTTTCTTTTGCCAGGTAATGGAACATAGTCACAGGTGTCAGAGATTAGGACATGGACATCTTTTGGAGGCCATTATTCTGGCTAATATAGACTGCAGGTTTTGGGGCTGCCAGTGACTATGACAGCCATGTTAAGAAGGCTTGACTGTAGGGTATGGGGTGACTAGAAAGAAAAAACATAATAAGAGAGAGGGAGAGAGCAAGAGAGAGAGAGAGACAACAGCACCTTTGAACTTCTAGATTCCAGTTTTCCCCAAGAGAACAACAGAGTGAGAATTCTGGGCTGCAACAGGGAGAAAGCCTGGCTGAGAGATAGAGAGAGATGTGTTTATGGCCTTTAACCCAGCTTTGCCCACAGCCAATTACACTCTCAGATACCCAGTTGCATCTTGTCACGAGGAATTAAAAGTGAAAAAGTACCATGCTTTAGTCAAGAGGGAGGTGTGACTACTAAGAATAGATACTGATTTTCTTTTAGTGAAAAGTAACTGACCCTAAAGCTGCTCCTCAAAGACAAGTACTAGAGCGAGCAATAAAATAAGTACATAGGTTTTGGGAAAGGCATCTGGCATCTCCAGATAACTGTAAGAAAACAGTGCTCATTTCGAAAGGTATATATACTTGTAATTTTTCAAATAATTTAATATTTTATAGAACAGACACTCATTGTTTCTTCTCCTACCCTTTAATTCAGCCTTAGAAAATGCATCCATGATTTATTCTCAAAGAACCACACAACAAGATCACTGTTGATTGGGTCAGGGGCTGATACCCAACCTAACCTGAACCAGTTAAATTCTCTCCAGGCATTTGAAATTGGAACTCAGAGCTACTAGTTATAATTAAATGATGCTTACCCAGAGAGTCAGAGAAAGGTGGCCTCTACAGAAAGGAACCATGTGAATACGCAGAGAAACAAAGGTGGGAGGGGCCAGGGAGAGAGAAAGAGAAAGCAAGCAAATATTTAAATAATAATAATAATAATAATAATAATAACATTTAGGAAATCTAGGTGAAGTGTATCTTGGAATTCTTGGTATTATTCATGCAACTTTTCTCTAAGTCTCAAATTACGTTTGTTTGTTTATTTATTTATTTATTTATTTTGAGACAAGAGTCTCACTCTGTCGCCCAGGCTGGAGTTCAGTGGTATAATCTCAGCTCACTTCAATCTCCACGTTTCGGTTTCAAGTGATTCTCCTGCCTCAGCCTCCTGAGTAGCTGGGATTACAGGAGCATGCCACCACACCTGGCTAATTTTTGTATTTTTAGTATAGACGGAGTTCCACCATGTTGGCCAGGCTAGTCTTGAACTCCTGACCTCAAGTGATCTGCCTCCCAAAGTGCTGCAATTATAGGCGTGAGCCACCACACCCAGCCTAAAATTTTTAAAGTTTCAATAAATAAGTAAACAATATAAACACTCCAAGTAAAAGACATTTTTAAGAAAATTAAAAGATGAGTGCAGACTAGAAAATATTTTCAAAACATGTATCTGATAAAGAACTTACATCCAAAATATATAAAGAACTCATCTAAATAATAAAGAGATTAACCCCAACTTTAAAAGTGGACAATTTGAACAGTTGCTTCACCAAAGAAGATAAACAAAAAAAGATGCTCAATATCTTTATTCATTAGAAACATGTAAATTAAAACCACCTTGGGATACACTTACATGCTCACTAGAATGGCTAAAATTAAAGACTGATAATACCAAGAGTTGTCAAGGATGTGTGACAACTGAAACTGTCATACATGATGGTGGGAATGCAAAATGGTACAGCCATTTTGTAAAAGTTTTATAGTTTCTTATAAAATGGGACATGCACTTACTCTACAGCCCAGAAATTCTACTTATAGGTATTTACCCATGAGATAAGGAAACCTAAGTTCACACAAAGGCATGTGCTTTATTCAGAAATGAAACCCAAATATGTATCAACTGCTGAACAGATAAATTGTGGTGTACCTATACAACAGAATACTGCTCAGCAATAAAAAGGAAGAACTACTGATACATGTGAGAGCATGAACAGCTCTCAAAAGTATTATGCAAAGTGAAAGAAGTCAGACACCAACAGATACTGTAGAGTCCATTTCTATGAAATCTTCACAAAGCAAAACAGTGACAGAAAGCAGATCAGTGATACCAGCGGCCCAGGTGTTGGGAGGGGACTGGCTGCAAAGGGGCTCATGGGGGTGATGAAATGATCTCTTTCATGATTGTGGTGGTCGTTACACAACTGTGTATCTTTGTCAAAGCACATCAAATTACAGTTTTTGAACTGATACATTTTAGAGTATGAAACTGATATTTAAAGTTGACTTTTAAAAATTCTCTTCTCCCTCAAAGCAAAGGATACATCAGGCCTCCAAAATAAGAAGCTAGTCTTTCACCAGCTGTTTGAGAGAAGGAAGGAGAAAACACCTAATTTCTCTACCAGGTCATCTTGCCTCACTTATAAAGCATCTCCCTTCACTTTCATAAGTACATGGATTTCTCTTACTTGCAACCAAAAGAGTCCTAAGATATTTCTGATGGAAAGAAAATTAAGTTTCTTAACTAACTCAGGGAGTCCAAACTACCTAGAAACATAATGTCATAAAATCTTCTAATATTGTATGCAGATGGCTTTATCCCTTCTGGAATGCTAATTTTCAGCTTGCTGTCTTCCTAACATCACTCCAGGCATGTTCAGTGCAGTTCAGCACCCAACTTGTATGACATGTATTCCAGGACTAAACTCATCATCCTGGCGGAATGGTCTCAACGTTCATTATTCTTAGGGATGGAACAATTTAAAGTTCAATCATCTGCAATTGCTCTGTTGAAGGAATAATCTCCATATAGATGAAGGCAGCCCAGTTCCACCTTTGCTTGGACTGTAGCATTCTCAAAGCTCTGTGTTTCCAGCAAAGGGGGAAATGGCAGAGCCCCAGGTCCCATCTAACTCCCAAGGACTCCTGAGCCAGTAGCTCTTGCCTCCTAGTCCTTGGGCCCCTGTGACAGCTCCATGGAAAATACAACTTCCTTCCGGTTATGAGCCCTTGTTGTACATGCTGAGAACAACAGCACTGCCAGGCAGCAAGTGTCGCACAGGGACTACCCTTGGCCACAGCATAATGGCTCGTCATGGCATTACAATTCCATCTGATGCTGGGAGTTTCATCCAAGACCAGCAGCCAAACGTTTAAGGGTTTGTATCACGACAAACATAATTATGAGACAGAAAGGGCCTATTAGTTCTACTATGCAATTTTAAATCTCAAACTGTCAAAAAAAATACACATACACACACACACAAAAAAAAAAACCCTCTTCATCTTCTCATTTGAGAAGGCTGTCATTATTCCAGGGTCCCTAACAGCTCCCTCAATGGCTGGTTAAGCACCGCTTCTTAGCTGACAAGACCTCATTCCGAGTTGGTTCAGGTTAGATGCAGGAGGCTGGGCCAGATGACCTGAGGAAGTTCTTGGATTCCATAAGCTCGAGTGTGGGATGCTGGATAGAAGAACATGCCTTCCTTATTCGTTTTTAATTAGGAAATTGAAATTGCCACTAACAGGTTTCTGCACATGTGGGTCCAAGTGTGCACACACTGGCATTTGTGTGAATGCGTGAGTCTCCAGGGACATGTGTGTGGCCGTCCATGACCGATTATCCGAATGCTCTTCTCTAAGTGTAGATTGTCTCAGGGCATGAGGACACCCTTCACATCCTGGGCCTCCCTGCCAGCTCTGTCTCCACACTCTTATCCACTCAGTGCTGCATATGCACAGCCTTATGGGTCCTGGTGATGGAAAGGAAAGTGACCTGAGCAGCAGGCCAGTCCTCCAGCACTAGGTCAGCACTAGGCAAATTGATTTACCTCTCTGATGTATCCCTATTTCTCTCTCTGCAAAATAAAGACAAGAATATTTAATCCCTAGGGTTCATGGGAGGATTTGATGAGCAAACACGTGCAGAAGCATGTTGTCAGCATGTTTATTGTGTAGTCATAATAATAATGGAATAGGAGAGTATGATGCAGCAACAGTGCTTGTCTTAGTTTGCATTCTTACACAAGTAGACTCTGTGATAAGGATTCAAGGTCAAGTAGTTTGTTTGGGGTGGGTAGTCAGAAGGAGACAGAGAAGAGAAGTCAGCCAGTAAAGGGCCTTGCCAAACCAGCCACCTTTATGGGTGACAGGAGCTTATCCCACAGGAACACTGTGGACAGTGGTATGGAATACACTCCTCATGTTACCCTTGCCTGAGGGAAATGATGGAGTTGCACAGCAACTCTGCCCCGGCCAGGATCTGGTGGACGGTTAGTTTCTTGGCATTTGCAGTCTGCTGTACACAAGGGCCAAGAGCTGCAGACCCCAGTATTTGGAATGTGGCCAGTTCCTGCTGAACCCCAGACCGGAGGGCCAGGAGCACAGGCTTGGCAGCAGCTGCTTCAAGTTGGATCGTTGACACTGCAGAGCCATGTTTCACAAGCAAGGAACTAAACTTGGGGCAGACTTGGATTCCAAAACAAGAAGTGCAAAAAGGGCAATTTCAGGAGGAAGATGAGCCAAAAAGGGAGATCTTTCAGGCCTCATGGCATTTGTGCCTCTTCACAAAAATAATTATTTTTCTGCTCTATGTAAACCTTGAACTAAGTGCTGCAGATATAATGCTGACCAAGACAGAATCTGCCCTGCCCTCCTGGAGTTCTAGTGGGAATGCCTGCCTTAAAGCATCACAAAAGCAAATAAGCAATTACAAATAGTAACGAATGATAAGTACATGTGAGTGTAAGTTGAATTGTGGATGAGGGTGAGGGGATGCCAGGGAAGACATCTCTGAGTGACATTTGAGCTCAGACCGGAAGGATGAGTAGGGGTGGTGAGGTGAAGGGGAGGGAAATTCCAAGCAGATGGCTTAGCATGTGCAAGGGCCCAGAGGCAAGAATGAGCTTGGCACTCTCCCTGCACTGGTGAAGGGAGCTGGAGCGTGGTGAGAGGGAGGGAGGGGAAAGGAGGCTGAAAAAGTAGGGAGGGGTCAAACCAGACAGCCTAGAAGGCATGAGAAAGACAGTGGATTTTATCCTAAGTGCTGAGGGGCCAATGAAGCATTTAAAGCAAGGGAGTGACCTGATCAAACTCAAATCCAGGAGAGCGCCTTTGTGGAAACAGGATCCCTGGAGCAGCTCTGATCATCAAATGCTCTCTGAGCCCAGCTTCATGTGGAGTGCTGGGGGTGACCACACTCTGGGAGTTCTGGTTGGCATAGCGCATGGTAGGCATGCTGAATTCTATAAGAGAGGTCCAAAGAAAAAGGCTCAGAGGAGTTGAGCAGGGGGATCCAAAGAGCCCTGCGGGGGGAAATGGCATCTGAGCCAGGGTGAGAGTGTGGGTGATGCTGGACCTGAGTGTTGGTGTGGAGAGGGTATTCCAGGCAGAGGCGCCAGAGTCAATAAAGGTGAAGCTGACCAGGCAGTTGTCCTCTCTGCTCCCCCAGGCGGTGGGGCCCAGGGAGGAGGTAGCCTGAAGGGGCACAGCTCCTCTACTCACTTGGCCACCATTTTCAGCTTCTTGGCTGCCAGCGCAGGTCCCAGTGATGGCTTAAGCACCTGGACTGGCTGCTCTGATCCCTGTGGGGCATATGGTCACTCAGGCTGGGCTGGAGATCCAAGATACCTAAGAGACAGCAGGAAGCCACCCAAGGGCATAGTTGGGCATTGGTTGGGGAGGCTGAGTGGTAGGGTCATTTACCTTCTAAGTCAAACTCACCCTAGCCACAGTCAAACCCAATGCAACAAGCAAAAAAACGACAACTCGTTTTCTGTTGGAGAATTTCAGCAAACCTCTGTGTGTGTGTGTGTGTGTGTGTGCATGTATGCACATATGTGTGTCATTGTGACTATGCATTCGGAGGGGTTTGTGAATGTGCTCCCACGTCAATGTGCATGTAAATGACAACAGCTCACGTTCACTGAGCTAACCACATGCTCTATGTTCTCACCTGAATCCCTCTATTTAATCTCCACCTTATTAGAAGAGAACATTGTTGTCCCCACTTACAGATGAGGAAACTGCATGTTAGATTAGTTTTCAAAGTGGGATGTGAGCTACACTCCTATGTGCCAAATGACTTTTTGCTTCTAGAATTCTAAATCATGCATCAACTCTTAGCAGGAAAGAGATTTTCACCTTTCCTCAAGGTCATGTGGCAGAGATAAGAACCCACTTCTTTCCTGTAAAGCCCTTCAAAACACTGGCTCTGAAATAAAAAGCATAACATTTTCTAATGCAGTCTATTATCAGACGACTGCCACAAATATTAGGAAGATGCACACAATCCACTCCAGAGAAAGAAAAGTACTCTGGTACAACACAGCATTAAATGGCACGTCTCCTGACTCCTCTGTTTTCTAATAAAGAAAGCGATGACTCTGATCTCTGAAGACATCTGTTCTAAACCCACCATGTGACTTACCTCTTTAAAAAACAAACAAATAGCATTTAATTTGCTTGTAAAGAATATCGTTTTTAGGTTTCCAATGTATTAAAAAATTGTAGGTAAAAGCATTCAAATCATCTTGGCTTTCCAATCTCTTAAATCATTTCAGCTTTAGGTCTGGCATTTGACAACCCAAACTGACTTATAAAGTGCTCGTGTTAATTAGCATGGAGGAATTGTGTATCCGTGTGTGTGTGTCTGAGTGTTTGTATGTGTGTCTGTGTGTGTGTATGTGAAGTTACTGGCATTCCCTTTGTGCTGACTCCAAATAAAGCCCTGAAAGGCTTTGGAAGTCTTCCCTGCCCTTTACCCTTTTCCCTTCTTTTCTGAGAATTCTTGAAGCCTTCAGAGCAGGGCCTGGCACACAGCAAGCACCAGGAAGTGTCAGCTACTGGTCTAATGACGGTGATGGTCGGCACCATCACCACCACACCCTTTGCTCCTGTTCCTACTGGGAAACCTGCATCCCCTCAGCCCACAGTAGGAAAGAGCCTCCCATGGCCCTGCACACCCTGTATTTTATCCTAGAAGCCAGCAGAGTCTCTTCTCACCATGGCCCCCTGCATCTCTCCACATCCACCACCTTGGCCTTCCCTGACTCCCTCAAATTTGCTTCTCCCTCCCACGATAGACCCTGCACCCTCTGTTCCCAGCCTGCACACTCTTCCTCCTCTCTTCTCCCAGTTAACTCTGGCTCATCCTTCAGATGGCTGCATCAGCATCATCTCCCCGACTTAGTCCACTCCCGCTATAACGGACCTTCATCACACCATGTCCTGCTCCTTCAGAGTGTGTGTCACAGGAAAAGTTCACACTTGTCTGGTGATGACCTGCCCTTCTCTAGAGCATCGCCCCTGTTAGACTGAAATTCCAACAAGGCAGAGCCATGGAGCCCCAGAGCCGAGCACAGCTGATCTGGAATGTAATCGGCACTCGGTAACATTAGTTGCATGATTTTACAGAAAGGGGTTTGAAGTAACAGTGCGAGAAGGACAGGACTAGAAGAAGAGTGACAGTGAAGGGAGAGAGAACAAGGCCAGATGCTTGCATTGGCTCTCCTTCATCCACCCTCTAGGCCTCTCCACCCCTCAGCCTGCCTCCTGTCCCAGCCAGGAGACGCAGATCCGTACTGGGAGCTTCAGAGCCCATCTGGCTGCAGCACGGTCACTCTGCTCTGAGCTCTAAGGATGCACCTGGTATATCTCCAGTGACAAAGTGATTCCAAATAATACCCAGGCCCTGTCCAACCCTCCTCTCTCCGCTCCCTGCCCTGAAGGGGAGTCTCATCACATTCCAGCGCCATCTGCTTGGGCACAGTGTGCCAGGCCCTGGCTGAGGGCCCCTGCTGGCAGCAAGGGTTCCTGGGCCACCATGGAACCAGCACCCACAGGAGGCAGGCAGTGTCCAGACACATGATCTGGGTCAGGGACACAGTGCCAGCTGCTGAGTCTCACAGAGGACAAGGGGGGCGAGATGGAAGTGTCTGTGGGTGGCACAATGGTAGAACAGCCAGCTCTAGGTGATTCTGCCCTAAATTCAAAACTGTCAAACAGCAATGAAGGATGGCATCCTGCTGGCAAAGGTGTGCCCTGAATCCAAAGGGTCAAATTAAGGAAGGAATCCAGGAATGGCAAGGTGGGGAGTCTGGCTGAGCATCCTAAGGCCCAGCCTGGCTGGAGAAAAGTGGCCTTATCGTGGTCCTCATGTACCCACTGGGGACAGGCTCATAGGTCCCACTAGCACAAGGGGACACAGGGGACATCATTCAGACAAAGAGAGTGGCCACCAACAATGAATCCAGGGTGTGTGAGTCCACAGCACTGCCCACTGCAGCAAGGTCCTTGGTGTTAGGATGAGGCTGCTGCCGTCTGCTCTGCTCCAGGCTCACTGGCGGCCACTCCCTGGGTGCAGGAGTTGAGCTGGAATTTGCACCTCCCAGATGTGGGTGCGAATTCCAGCTCAACCCTAACCAGTAACCTTTACTGTGTGACCTTAGGTCAGTCAATGAACTCCTCTGAGCCTCCACAGTCATAAAATGGGAACTATAAATCAGCCTCAGGTGGTGGAGAGGAAGAGTTGTTTAGTCAAAGCCTACTATGTGCCCAGTGGTGAGGAAGGCTCTGGAGATATCACTGTAAGCAACACCAGGTATGGCACCTGCACTGGTGGGGCATACAGCCTAATGACAAAGATGGATGTTAAGCATCTCATCCTGTAAATAAATGTTTCATCACAAACTGCAATAAACTGTAAGAATAAAAACACCAGATGCTGGAAAGTGTTTAACAGGAGGCCTTGACCTAGTATAGGAAAAGGAGGTGCCAGCAGTCTTCCTGGAGGAAGTGACAAGTAAGCAGGGTTCTGATAGAGGGAGGGGGGCACCCACTGTGTCTGAGGGCGAAGGGGCCGGGGAGCATTCTAGGAGAGCAAGGGACACATGCAGCAGCTTCTGGATGGAATGAGATGAGAGAAGGCCACAGAATGCAGCCAGCAAGGCAGAAAGCAGCAGGGGATCCCAGAGGGCACTGCCAACTTGACAGGACTTGGTGACGAGCATCCCAGGGATGGCTTAGCAGCCACCAGAATGACAGCACCCAGCACTACCCACAAAAGAGCATCCTAGTTAGAAACCAGGCCCAGCAACTGACCCTTCCCGGGATGCTTTCTAGGTTATTCAGATGCTCCTTTGTGAGCATAGAGCAGCCTTAGTTCCAAAATCTTGATCCCTTTACCCCCAAATCAGGCCTTCATCCCAGAATACCTCTCTACTATTCCTCCCAGGAAGCCCAGCACATGATTCTCAGGAAAATGGGGTTCTGGGAAGCCTGTGTCAAGATGCCAGGATTCTCAGAGTAAGTGTGCAGTGAAGGGAGGCACCTGGTCCACCTGTCCACTCCACAGGATAAGCACAGTATTCATATGTAGAAATCTCTTTGTCAAAAGACCAGCAGGGATCTCTCTCTCTTTTTTTTTTTTTTTTTTTTTTGTTGTTCATGGAATGCTTCACAAATTTGCATGTCATCCTTGCAAAGGGGCCATGCTCATCTCTGTATCGGTACAATTTTGGTGTCTGTGCTGTCGAAGCAAGCATGGAACTCATTATTCAATCCTTAAGCTCCTCCTTCAAGACCCCTTTTTTTTGAGCCACTGCCCATGAACTCCAAAGGTACAGCTTCATAAAAAGGTAAACACAATACAGCGGTTTCCCATCTCTCACCTACTCTAAATCTCTGCATCTTCAGTCTCTCCCTCTGTCTGCGTCACCTCTTTTAGAGTGCAAAATTAAGCAAAAAGAGCCTGAAAAACCCCTTCTAATCAATAATTCAAAATGTTGGTCTCCTGTGACTTTTTTCATTACAATTGTCCAGGTCAGGCATTCATGAATTCTCCAGGATGGAGTTCCCTCCTGGGACACCAAAGTAGAATTAATGTTGTTTTGGGGTAATTATGTGTTTTTTAATTATCCATCTTTTTCTTTTCCTAAACAGCCAGAAAGAATTGTTTATAAATAAAGAAAAATGTTATGGTCTCACAAGTTGGGCATTTGTAAAGAAGGAGATTCAAATGAGCGTACAAATTAGAGTAACAGGAAACATTTTGGGTATTTGCTGAGTCAAGAAAGACGCATTTAGAAAGAGGTGAAAATAGTTCAAGCACCGTTTAAAAACTACTGACATGACATTTCAGCTTTGTAATGAGCACCACTGAGGCATCAGTGGCCTTGCTCTCTATTTTTTCTTTTTTTCTTTTCTTTTTTTTTTTTTTTTTTGAGACAGAGTCTCCCTCTGTCATCCAGACTGGAGTGCAGTGGCGCAATCTCAGCTCACTGCAAGCTCCGCCTCCCGGGTTCACGCCATTCTCCTGCTTCAGCCTCCCGAGTAGCAGGGATCACAGACACCTGCCACCACGCTTGGCTAATTTTTTGTATTTTTAGTAGAGACAGGGTTTCACCCTATTAGCCAGGATGGTCTCGATCTCCTGACCTCATGATCTGCCCGCCTCAGCCTCCCAAAGTGCTGGGATTACAGGCGTGAGCCACCGCGCCCGGCCGTTTTTTTTTTTTTTTAAGATGGAATCTCACTCTGTCACCCAGGCTGGAGTGCAGTGGTGTGATCTCAGCTCACTGCAACCTCCACCTCCCAGGTTCAAGTGATTCTCCTGCCTCAGCCTTGCAAGTAGCTGGGACTACAGGCGTGTGCCACCACACCCAGCTAACTTTTTTATTTTTAGTAGAGATGGGTTTTCACAATGTTGGCCAGGCTGGTCTCAAAGTCCTGACCTCAGGTGATCCACCCGCTTTGGCCTCCCAAAGTGCTGGGATTACAGGCATGAGCCACCATGGCCGACCCTTACTCTTTCTTATGCTCTGCCTCCTCCTCTCCTGAACCCCCAGCCCATTACTCTTTCTTCCTAGCTGCAGCAGACATTGCTAATGACTTAGCTAATACACATTCTCTCCTTCTCTCCATATTCTATTCCAACAATAGGACTCTGATTTTGTTCAGCATGGCAATATGTCCAATTAAAAATACCTCTCCAGTTCCTCTGCAGCTAGACTAGGTGAACCTATTCAGCGAATGAGATGCAAACAGAAGTTTACTGTGTGAGAACTTAGGAAAACAAAACCGACTCAGCTGGCATGGTCTGTGCCTTTGCCTTTCTATCTTCTTTCTGCCTGGAATGTGAAAGTGAAGGCTGGAAGAACAGCAGCCATTTTGCAACCATGAAGATAAAACTCACACATTAAGAATGGCAAAGCAGAGAGCCAAATGAAACACGGACAATTGGACTTTTGGTTTATCCTTTAAGGAACTGAACCAGTCCTGAACAGGCTTCTTTAGTATTCTTGTTACATGTGAAAAACCAACTCTTGTGTGATTACACCACAGTTAGATGAGTTTTCTGTCATATGCAACCAATGCAAGCCCTAAATGACATACATTTCTATATATCAGGACACTCACAGAGCCAACTATCATCCCAACTATCATCCCAATTTGCATAAGCATCCCTCTTTTGGACCCAACAATTTTGCTGACTCTCTGTTCCAGAAAGAGGCTTTAGCAAGGCCTAATATGGAACCTCACGGAAAACTGTCCTCCACCCACTTAAAACAGGAAAGGACAATGGGCACTTCTGCAGGTTCCATCAACCTGCAGACAGGGAATGCATAATTGAATGATACGGTTTCTGAAAGCAGTAACCTCAGTGGCTACAATGAAAACCGTCCATGATGGTTCAAGCTCACCTCACACTTGCTGGAGCCCCAGCTCCTCAAATCCCTTCTGCACCAGCACATCATCTAGGTGACCCCAGGCTACCTGAATTCACCTGGCCTTGTAGCTCCCCTGACACAGGTGGCCACCCCATCCTTCTTGAAGCAGCTTCTTCTCTGGGCTTCTACAGGACCACTCTCCCGCTTCCCCATACAGCAATGGCTTTTCTCTCCCTCTCCTCCCCCACTTCTATTTGGTTGATTTCCACAGGACCCACTCTGGGTGCTCTCCTTTAACTCTCTCAGTGGCCTCCTCCAGGCCCTGCACAATCACTTATGTGCTGGTGACACGAACATTAACCTCCAGCCTCTGACATCCAACTGTCTGACACCTCCACTGGGATGTCTCACAAGAATCTCAAGCCCAGCATGTCAAAACTTAAATTTGTATTTCATGCAAATCAAAACCTCAATGAGGCACCATTTCACACCCATTAAAATGACTATTATTCAAAAATGAATGTTGACAAGGTTATAAAAATTGCAACACTTGTGCACTGTTGCTGGGAATGTAAATGGTGTAGTTGCTATGGAAACAATATGGTTTCTCAAAAAGTTAAACACAGAATTCTCCTATAGTCCAGCAATTCCACTTCTGAAAAGTGAAAGCAGGAACTTCAGCCCTTATTTGTACATCAATGTTTATAGCAGCACTATTCAAAACAGTCAATAAGTGGAAGCAACCCAAGTGTTCATTGAGAGATGAGTGGATAAATGAAATGTGGTATATCCATACAATGGAATATTACTCAGCCTTGAAAAGGAAGGAACTTCTGACACATGCTATAACATGGAAGAATCCTGAAGATATAATGCTAAGTGAAATAAGTGAAATAAGTCAATCACAAAAAGATAAATACTGTATGATTCCACTTATCATACTACTCCTAGAGTAGTCAAATTCATAGAAACAGAAAATGGCATAGTGGTTGCCAAGGGCAGGAGGGGGGTCAAAGAATGAAGAGTTACTGATTAATGGTCACATAGTTTCAGAGTGAGATGATGGAAAAATTATGGAGATAGGTGATGGTGATGACTGTACAATAACGTGAATGTACTTAATGTCACTGAACTGTATACTTTAAAATGGTTAGGATGATAAATTTTATGTTATATATGTTTTACTACAATAAAAAATTCATTTCACCCTCTCTTTCTGCCAATCTTCTCTAGTACATACATGGCAGAAGCACCCACCTGCCCAAAACCTGACAGTCATCCTTGACTCCTCCTTTTCCATTTTCCTCTACAATCAAACCCTCGGCAAGCACTAACAATACTACCTTCAAAATGTATCTTCAGTATCCACCCACTTATTTTCACAACAACCACTTGACCCAAGGTGCCCTCATGTCTTACTGGGATGACTGCAAGGGCCTCCTGCCTTATCTCCTCACATCCTCTCCTGCCCTCCTACTAATCACTCTCCACCAGCAACCAAAGCAGCCACTTCCCTGCTTAACACCTTTCCATGGCTGTCCAATGTACCCAGTGCATAAAATCCTAACCGTTTAGCCCTGCAGCCTTGCATAATCCATCCTGTGACTCTCCCTCCAAGTTTACGCCACATTTTCCATGGCTCACTCTTCTCCACCCAAATTGGACTGGAAAAAACCCAGGGCCTTTATCAAGCTGTTCCCTGCCTCGGATGCGCTTCCCACTGGTCCTAGCATAAATCTACTTCTCTTATTTTTCAGGTCTCATCTTAAAAGTCATTTTCTCAGAGAGGCTTTCTATGGCCCCCTAACTAAAGTAGGTCCCCTCTGTTATTTTCGATCATAGCATCCATTTGTAACTCTGTGTCTGTTGATTTGTGTAATGTCTATCTCCACTGCTAGACTGGGAACTCCAGAAAGGAGCAACAATCTTTGTCTTGGTGACCACTGCATTCCAGCCAGAGCCAGGCACCACAGTAGGTACTTAATAAGTGTTTGCTAACTGAATAAAAATATGGAGACTGCTAAATTCCAGTATTTCCATCAGGGGCCAGCAGCTTCTAACCAGGGACAAAGTGGCTTATCTCCCTATTATCCTTAGATATCTACTAACAAAAGTTACACTTTTCATCCCAATGACGTTAGGCTGTGTGCCTAGATGTCTCACAACCACAGAGAAGAATGCTTCCACCAGGGGACACGCCAGTGGTTCCACTGACCTGGATGCTGAGTCTGCCACCCAGCCACTCTGAGCCCCTCTTGTCATTGAGTCATCAGGCAACAGGGGTCACTGCACTGGTGGGAATGATTGATCCTGACTCTCACGAGTGAAATGGGTTGGTCCTACGTAATAGGGTAAGGAGGAGCATGTCTGGGATTCAGGAAATACTCTGGGATGCCTTTTAGTACTCCCTTGTTCTATGATTAAAGTTAATGTAAAACTAAAATACAACCCAGTTCAGGCAGAACTGCTCATGGCCGTGGCCAATGATCAGCAAACTATAGCCCACAGGCCAAATCCAGCTTGGTAAATCCTGTTTTTGTAAATAAAGTTATTGTTGTAACACAGCTATTCCCAGTTGAGTAGTTGTGATAGAGACTGAATGGTCCTCAAAGCCTACATTTTAATATATGACCCTTTACAAAAAACGTTTTCTGATTCCTGGCCTAGACCTACAACCTGCCATTCTTGCTGAAGGCAAAGGAAATGTTGAATGAACAATGAATAAAGGTGGTTGTAAATACCAGCTATGACCATGTGACCGGTTGCAGAAATAAGGATTATAATATTTGTGAGTATGTCTTTCTAATTTTTATATACATGTTCATATATATGAACCACATATGTGTTTCCACCTCTACCATTCCTTTATCATCTACATAGATGGGGTTAGTAGCAACTGCACATGTATCTCAGGATTTAAGTTAACATGTATCAAAGGGGGAGTGTGAAGCAGCTAAGACAAGAGTAGACTTAGTCCAAGACAAAAAGGGGTTTTCCACCCTCTTCTGGGGAAAGGGTGAGAAAGTGTTTGGCTCTGTGTGCATTGGTTGTGTCATGTTATGCAGAAGCATGACTCTGCTCTTGTCTTTATTTGGAGAGTATGGTTGAAGGTGATCCATGTGGGTGTCAAGTTGACAGAAGTGGACCACAGTGACTTTCTAATGTGACAACTTGGTTAAGATGAACTACATTTCCCAGAACTCCCTCTCCTGTAGGTTTCCCATTAGGGCAGGGCCCAAGGGAAATCCTTATAGGAGATTTGGAGAGAAGAGAAGCAGCAGCCTTTTGGTCCCACATGCTGCCACTGATCTGACTTGCAGCCAGGCCTGCAAGTGCTCTAGCTTCCCCTGCATCCTGCTTCAGCTTCTCCAACTCCCAGGCCAGGAACATATGCTTGGCTGCAGGATGAGGGGCCCCGGCTTTTGTAGAACACCTATACCATCAAGGTCAGAGGCAAAAGAAGCAACCCAGGACCCAGTCCATCCCATGGTCTCCAACTTGTGCTTGGGGGTTCCAGCATGCTCTCGCTCTCCTCTACTTCACAACCATCTTCTCTACCCAACAACCTGGTATGTGGACTTCAAGCTCTAGCACAAGATGCAAAAGCCAAATTCCTCTAACAAATCCTATAACAAAACCTGATATATATTAATACATGCAGGACCTCCTGGTGGTTCTGCTTCTCTGATTGAACCCTGAGTGATACACCAAGTAGCTACTAAATGCAAGGTACACTTGAAGTGGTGGCGAAGAGGAACAGACATAAAACCATAAGCTCACGTTATGATGGAAGGAAAATGGGCTAAAATTGCTCAAATAAAAGGGAAGAAAAGGATAAAGCTACAATACAGGCATAAACAACGTGCTCCAGGGACATGGAAGAAGCAAACACTTTGGAGATAGCCAGACCTGAATTACAATCCTGGCACCACCCACCACCAGCTGTGTGACCTTGGTAAATGTCACCCAGGAGTTGTGTTTGCTCCTTCCACTTTCCTCTCTCTGAAAGGGAACTTCTAGGAAACAGAATTGTTTTTGACAGTGGGGAACACGTCAGGAAAGATTTTATATTAAAAGCTGTCACGTTTCACCTTGCAGGAGCGTGGTTCAGCAAAGCATTTTTCCATCTTGTGCAGAAGGAGTTAATGCATTTTCGTGGGATAGTGTGGGAAAAGGTCATCCTGCAAATATTCAAAAGCAATTTCATGAAACAGTGGGCTCTCATCCATCTGCTGTAACAAACTGGCTGGGCTCTGTGGAGCCTTAAGCACTATACATTCAGCGAAATTATGAGTCCCACTGGGGATATATCGTATTTTTTTCAAGGCTGAAATGAAAAGATATACAGGGTACTGTATA
Organism: Theropithecus gelada; assembly: GCF_003255815.1. NCBI lineage: Eukaryota > Metazoa > Chordata > Mammalia > Primates > Cercopithecidae > Theropithecus > Theropithecus gelada. The sequence goes on from NC_037674.1 coordinate 55,886,868, forward strand.
CATAGGCCTATTATGCTGGGGAAAATATCAGAGCCAGTTTTTGCTGTTTATGGAAGATCAATAATAAATCAACCTGTATAATCTGCAACTGACTGTTTCATTTGTTTTTTAATGTTCCACTGATCTTTTGGAAATGAAGGAACTTCACATAAAACATGTAGTTTGATGAACTTTAATCTTACCCATAATTGGATAATAAAATTGGGTACGTGCAGTAATTAAAAGGATTGTGATGAAAGAGTCGATCTGCAGTTTCACATTGAGCTTCTTCCATAAACCAAGGAGTTCAGTTCAGGGCATATTAGGAATCAAAAAACAGCCCCGTGGGCTAGAAAGCTACATTTTTATTGTTGTTTTTAGAGGGAAAGGTATTTATGGAGAGGATAGAGACCATGTCAGTGAGGGCTAATATTATCACCTGGGGAGCTCTGAGATAAGGACATCAGTTTTAAAGATTAGGCTTCGACCTGCTAGTGAGCAGGAAGTAAACTGCTTGGTTTTTACATAAGTGAGTTCATTTTTCCAGGCTATCTTTAGATTGGTCCATCTATTACACATTTTCCTTTGCTGTCTATTTTACAGAAATGCAGACTTGCAATTTGCACGTAAGCCTGCATGTGCCAAATCCTTGTTTCTGGGCTCTCCAGTAATGCCTGTCATGCCTGCTCACAGCCTTAAAAATGTCTCTCCTTTGCCCAGCTAAGCCCTACGGGGCTGGCTCCCACTGTTTTCTTGAGGCCTCCAAGTACTGGTATCTGACCCCCAGGAGCCTGAGCTGAACCTCCAGCAAAGCTACCATTCCTAGAGCATCCCCTCAACCTGGAGCAGTTCTCTCAATGACTGTTTTCTGTTTTTCAACACTTTTCCTAGGCTATTTCAGTCCTGGCCTTGATCTGCTCCCAACACCCCCATCCTCAACTACTAACTGACCCCAGACCCAACCTTGTGGATCATCTGCCCTCCAAACCAGCTGTAACTCAGCCACTGCACCAGGTCATTAGCCAGGCTACTCTAGTTCCTTCAAATGCTTGCCCTCCAATGACCCTTAACAAACCTTTCTTTGTATCACAGTACATGAAAATAAGGTGAGTTTCTCCACTGGAGAGAAGCCTGCAGGGGTGAGAAAGGGTTCCAGAGATGAGGGTCAGAACTGCACTCTAGTCCTACCACTGGTAGCTGGAAAAGAACCGAATTTGGAGATACCCAATTATCAAGTGATGGTAAAATAGACAACAGCCCACAGAGTGCTGATCTACAAGGCACAGATGTGAGATCAAAGTAAAACAAGGGTTAGCAAAGGGACTGATAAAGCACCGAACAGACATGAATGCTGCTACACAGGGCCAGATCTGCTTTAGATGAGGAAACTGCCCATCAAAAGAGCTGAGGTGACCTGCCCAAAGCCTCACAGAGAACAAGAGGCAAATTCAGGACTAGAATGCAGGCCGGCCAGTCTTCCCACATGCTAGGAATTTTTGTTTTCTTCTTCTCTTTTTTAATAATCATATTACTTACATTTTTGTGTATGATAAAACACACAAGACCGACATGGTAGCATTTTGCATCCATTGATCTTTTTTCTATGCTCGTTCCTCCCCACCAAAATGCAATTATTATGATACACTGCTTTTATTTTATTTTTTTTAAAAAAAAAGAGCTTGAACATTCCTCCTCTTTAAATATTTGTGTATGATGTTTTTAATGACAACAGAGTGTACAACTGGCATGAATGTAGCAACCCCTTATTATTGTATGGTTGTATTTCGCTGGGTAGCAGCAGTCACCACTATTACAATAAAACAGCCTCATGCTGAATATACTTGTCTATAACTCTTTGCAGATCACATACATTATTTCACTAGGATGAATTCCTTAAAGTAGAATGACAGATTCAAAAGTCATAGAAAATTATAGATTTTTGTTATATTCCGCCAATTTTCTCCCCAGAAAGACTAAAAAACATACACTCTCCCAGCAGTATGAGTGTCCATTTCCCTGCATCATAGCCAAAACTTGACTTGTCTGATAATTTTTTACTACTCACATGGTTTCAGCTTGCATTTCTTTGATGAAATGTGAAATTAAATAGTTCTTATATTTGTGGCTATCTGTGTCTCCTCCTGTGTGAATTACCTGTTTATGTCCTTTGCCCCTTTACCACTGGGCACACTTCATTGTTTCCCTACTGATTTAAGTAGCACTTACTGGGCAGCCATGGACTAGGACAATCATAGACCTCCAAAGTGGGAAGCATCCCCACATGAGCCAGAGAGAACCACAGGAACTGGTCTTGCTAGATAGCCCTGAGAAAAGGAATTGGACCATTTTGCCCTCCTGCATGAGCTCTGCTTCTGCTGACAGCTGGTCCTGGAGAAGGCTGAAGCAGTTGAGGGAGGTCCACAAGAGGACACTACAGCCTCTGTTCTGAATTTGGAATGGGGGAAACAAGATTGGGGTGGAGGTGAGGAGAAGAGAAGGGAAGGACAAGAGAAGAAAAGGAGAAAAGAAGGTGGGCGAGAGACGAAGGGGAGGGAATTGGTGCAGGACAGTGGGGAATCCACTGGAGAGGAGCTAGCAGGAGTGAGAAAGGGTTCCAGAGATGAGGGTCAGAACTGCACTCTAGTCCTACCACTGGTAGCTGGAAAAGAACCTAATTTGGAGATACCCTCAAGCAGGCAAAGGAAACTTACATTAGTGGAGGGAGGAAGGGAAGGGGCAAGTGACTACTACAATTCCCGAGCCAAGTACCCTGGGCTTATCCCTGATCCCCAGAATCCAAGTCCCTGTCCACAATATCCCTCCGCCTTCTGCATGAAAGCCATTGCAAATTAATGTACCTCTAAGAGGCAAATAACTTCCTCTTAGATTGAACTGCTAGCAAAAGAGCAGTCATTTTTCATCTCTGATTAAAATGTCCATGGAAAAAATTAGAAATAATTCAGCAAAGAGAGCTACCACTCCTGGAGTTACAGAATGCAAAATAAAGTCGAAGGCGGTGGTAAAGGCATGCCCCTCTGCATATCAGAATAACCAGGCTCTTTCCTGCCACTATATATACAGGGTTCATTGCATGGGTGGGGTCACTAGGGTCACCAGAATATGCTCAGGCAACCATAGCAAAAAGGATTCTAAAGAGCCACTTATTCAGTGCTTCTCAAGTGTGCCTTTGTTAGAAGCACTTGCTAGCACAACAAATCAGCCTTTTTTTTTTCTGGAAATTCTGGTTCAGTACATCTAGGATAGTACCAGAAAAATCAACACTTTTAAACAACAGCCTAAGGTGGTTCTTATGATGTGGCAAGGAGTTGATTTTGTCCAGTGCATCTTACATTCAAATCACCCGAAGAGATTAAAAACCATTATCAGGGAGTTCCATTTCTGCCTTTGATAGGCTAACATATTCAGATCAACTCTACTACCAAGAACAAATAGAAATGCCCTGTTTGAACACATCAGAGAGCTATCAAATGTGGTGAGGTCTTAAGGCACCAAGATCTCAGAGAGAAAGAAAGCACAGAACTGAACCTGATACTTGGCACAGCTTTTTGCCTCAAAGCATTTGTTGATTCTTAAGAAAAAGTTAAAAGCTGAGAAGTTGTGCTTGTAGGAACTGATCAGCGAAGAAGCCAAGAGGAGAAATGAAGTAGAAACTGGCAGCCAGGAGGCTACAAAGCTAAGCAGAGCTTTGCTGCCCCACCATCCTGGGGAAACAAAAATAGTTCAGCCATCGCCAAAAAGGAGCGGCCCTGGTATGCAACCCAAGCTTTCAGAAGGAACTCCTGAAGACTGGGAATAAGGACTAACCCAAAATTAGCCAGTATTCACAAAGACTAAAGCCTGGCTCCAAATCTGCTCAATCCCAGACTGGATTATAACAATCTGCCCCTATCCTAACTTCCAAAAGCAGAAGTAAATGCTCTAAGGGGAAAATAGCATCATCCAGATGCTCAAATTCTCTCTTCAGTTTTTCATACACAATGCCTGACATTTCAATAAAAAGTTACAAAAACAAGACCAGGTGTGGTGGCTCTCACGTCTGTAATCCCAGCACTTTGGGAGGCCGAGGTGCGCAGATCACAAGGTCAGGAGATCAAGACCATCTTGGACAACGTGGTGAAACCCTGTCTCAACTAAAAATACAAAAAAAATTAGCCAGGTGTGGTGGCATGTGCCTGTAGGCCCAGATACTTGGGAGGCTGAGGCAGGAAAATCGCTTGAACCTGGGAGGTGAAGGTTGCAGTGAGCTGAGAGACTGCGCCACTGCACTCCAGCCTGAGCAACAGAGTGAGACTCCATCTAAAACAAAACAAAATTTAAAAACAAAAACTTTTTTAAATAAATGAATTATAAAGCATATTGGGAGATGTGAAAGGCCAGAAACCAAGAGAAAAAATAGACGTAGAAAGAAAAAGCTCTAAGGAGACTCTGATGTTGGAATGATCACACAAAGACTTTCAAAATAACTGATTAATATGTCCAAGAGAAAATTAATTTTAGCAAAGAGTTAAAATCTATTTTAAAAAATCAAATGAAAATTCTAGAACTGAAAAATACAATAATTAAAACTAAGAACTCAATAGATGGGTTTAATAGCAAACTAGACACAGCTGATAAAAAGATCAGTGAATTCAGAGATAGGTCAATAGAAAATATCCACACTGAAAGAATGAGAGGAAAAAATGAATGGAAAATACAGGTGGTAGTAGAAGGGTGTGTATGGAACATAATGGGACATGGCAAGTAGGTCCAACATACATGTAATTGGAGTCCCAGAGAGGAAAACAATAAATGGGTCAGAAACAATTTTTACAGAGAAGATGACTGAGAATTTTCCAACACTGACAAAACATATCAAATCACAGATTCTAGAAGTGTTATGAACCCTAGAGGAGTTCAAAGAAAACCACATTTAGGCACATGCAGTAAAACTGCTAAAAAACAAACACGAAAATCTTAAAAACAACCAAAGTTAAAAAGTAAATCAATTTTTAATTTATTAATCCATTATTTACTTTCATTATGTATTAATGGTCAATTATATCAGAATCTCTGAGAGTTAGGCCAGGGCATGGGGCAAGTCGAGAGGACTTTTTACAAATATACATTCTAGAGCAACATTAGAGATTGTGACTGAGCCAACGTGGGGCAAGGCCCATGAATCAACATTTTCAGCCATCAACAATGGAGTTGATTCTGATGTAGAAGTTCACACACTACACTTCCTCAAACCTAGCTCTGTCCTTCTCCCTTTATAACTAAGGAAACAGAGGCCCAGCCAGGTAAGACTGAGGTCAGCTCAATGTTATACTGTGAATCAATGGCAGGGCCACAGATAGCACATTGTACAGTCACAGGGCAATTCCAAGAAGCAGTTCTCCTAACCTACAGGCATCCTAGTCCACAGCAGGGAAGGCAGGGGCCCCAAGTGCCTGTAAGGATTCTTAGCCACAGGAAAGATATCAGGAAGGGGTTGAAAATACTTGCTCACCTCTACAGGACAGACATGTGTGAGGCACTTTTACAAATCTCTTTTGATTCCAAAAGTGGGCCCAACTCTATACCGTTTATCCAAATTACTATACTGTATTAAATGCTTGATCCATTATCTCTTTTAACCTTTACCACAAGTCTGTGAGGTAGATATTATTATCATTCCTCATTTTATAGAGGCACAGAGAAGTTAAGTGACGCATACAAGGTCACACAGATAAGTGGGGGAGTCAGGAAATGAACCTATTTCGAGTATACATTATTACTCCTCTGTTCTATTGCCCAAATCTGACTCCCCTATCCCACCCACCCACCAATTCTCACACACTAACCCTGCAGGTCAAAGGGTGGTTTATCATCTCCAGCTCTAGGCTGTTTTTGGTCATGGGATAGCCCAACGGAGCAAAAGGAGCACAGGAACTGGAACTGGACCCCTAGGTAATCACCCTAGCACTGCCACTCCACTCTGTGGATTCACCAATGTTCCTTCCCTCCCGTGGTGGTCAATTTCTTCATTTGGAAAAGAGGGGTTTTCATACCTATCTCATGATTGTGGTGAGATTAAATACCTTTGAAAGCGTGTCACTACTCCAAATGTGAGCTCCAGAGTATGGCTGACATGGGAGGGGATAAGTGTGGGCTCTACTGTTCTTGGAAAGACCTGGGCACCGTGTCCCATGGTGGCTGGCTGCATTGTGGATGGCTCCCAAGAAGCTGGAGGCTCAGCCTGCAGAGTGACGCTGTGCTGCCGGCCTGCAGTGTGCCGCAGTGTTCATTTCCGCAAGATCCTACGCCTTCCCGAGGTGAGCTCATGCTCTGTCCACTATCTGCACAGCCGACAATTTCCACATTATTAAATGGCTCGCGTGGCTGCACTTGTTTTATAAAATAGCATGAGCAGCCATGCAGTTATCTATAGGTTTTTCAATAAACTTGGAAATCTGATCATCTCCGTCTCTGAAATTTCCCTTCTGGTGGCTGATGTTGATGAGATTTTTTTTCCCACTTTTATCTAGGCTTTAATAAAAGTCTGATAGATTAAATGGTATGAAAAAAATGCTTTTACAAGTGATAATAATACAGACAGGGATAATTCTGGGCAAAACTGTCAAGAAAATAAAATGAATGAAAATAAAATACCCTCCCTTCTCCTTTTGTTAACTTTCGTCTCCCTGGGGATTGGGACTGTTACCCACCTTCACCCTGAGCTCAGCGTCCTCAGGTAATTTTCTGTGATATTTGGAAATCCTTTATAGCCCCTTTGCCCCTAGAAGAAAACTCCTATTGTGCTGCCTTCTACTAGATAACATGTTGGGGATTTAATAATCACGTGACAAAGATCTTTCCTTTGCAGACAGGCCTATCTCCCTGGGGCTCAAGGGGAAGGATTAGGGAGGAAGAGAGGGGAAGGTCAAGAAGAAGGTCGGGGGTGAGCAATAAGAAGAGAGAAGGAAGAAGAGACAGAAGGATAAAGGGAGGGAGGAAGAGGAAGACGGGTATGGAGGGGGAGAAGGGGAATGTGTAGTAGTTGGAACATCTGCAGAGACTGAAAAAGCAACAAATATAACAACTTGGTGAATGACACAAAGGCTTGTAAGGAAATCAAGAGAAAAGCCAGGTTTGGGGAAAATGTCAGAGTCCAACAGAATAGACTGGCCAGCTGGGGATGGGTTGAATCTTGGGCCTTCATAAGCAGAGAGAATTAAGCCTAAAGGGCATGCCTGAGCTAATAGAGACCCCGGTGGGCCCAGCCCTTCCTTGGAAGGAGCTGATTACTGCAGACCTGTCCTGAAGGGCTGAGCTAAAGCAGCTGCTCTTGCCGTGGCCCAGGGTGTCCTGGTGGGAGGCAAGGTGAGGACTTTGTGGCAGCCTCTTTGGCCATGTGAGGACAGCCTGGTCTAGCAAGCAGGTGTAGGTCCTGCAGGGGAGACCAAAGCTAAGCACCACAGGAAAGGAGCCCTATTCCCAGCCTTCCTGGTGCGGGCCCAGTGTTTGCCCCTTCAAATCTGTCACATTCCCACAGAAGCCTTTGTGAACTCAGGCACATGAGGTAACTCAAGCAACCAGGCCCAAAGTCAGCTGGCAGCTTCAGGACCCCTGTGAGGGCTGGAGAAGAGAGCCAGGAGTCCTCCCCTTCCCCTGCACTCCAAATGAGGAGCAAGTAAAGGGCACTGAAAAGAACATGGGCTTTCAGATTAGAGGACATTTGGTTCCTTGGTTCAAATCCCAAGCCAGCACTTCCTTGGAAGATGGCCTTGGCCTCAGTTTCCTGTTCTATAAAATGGGGACAGTGATACTTCATAGTGTTGTGAAACTAGATATGCTAGTATATGTAAATATATGGCAAGTAGCGGTTCCACACTTCCACTTCCCCAGCTCCATGTGCACACATGGAAGAACCAGAGCAACACACCTATCCTTTCACTCCTCCCCTCACTCCTGCTCACTCTGGGTGGTGAGTTTCACAGAAGGAGCAGAGCATGTCGGATTCAGCCCCATCTGGTTTCTTTCTTTTGGATCTGACCCCCCACAGGAAGAGTGCTCTGTGCCATGCACTGAGCGCCTGCCCTAATGAGTTCTTCTCGTGACTGGTTTGAGAATGGATATGTCTGATGCAGGAGTCTAGTACAAGGATGTAGCTGTATATCCAGGCTACATCCACCAATCCATTATCAATCAAGCTGATTTTCTGACCTAGCCCCATATGACCCGTGTCTGTCTGTCAGGTGGTTCTGAACTCACAGGAGGAACAGTGATATTTGGCGGCTTTCTGATACATAGAAAGTACTTATTAGAAACGGCTACATATGTATCCCCAGAGGCAGGGTCCTTCCACTAAATCTTCTGGTGACTCTCAGTCCACCTGAAGGGACACTTATCCCCCTATATAAATAAGCAAGAATTGGTCAGCAAGCCATAGTCTTCCATTTCAGTTGTATGATGGACCTTGGGAAAAACATCAAGAGTTTTATTTCTAACTTGCCTCTGTCCCAGAATCTTGACACCACTCTGTTCTTTGTCAATGTGTTATCTTAAATGAGCCACCACATCCTCTGCTTAGAGCTCCCATCCTCAGCCCACATATTTATTTGACTTCCTCCAAGAAAACTTCAGATACCATGGTCTGGAAGACACAGGTTGCTTCTCTTTCCTCTCCACTACCCCAGGTAGTTCTGATCACAGGGCCCTGATTCCCAGCCCAAACAAGGCCAATCAGAGGCTCCCTTCCAGGGATTTAAATATGGAGCAGAGATACCCTGGTGGTACCCTGAGAGGTTTAAGAGGTTTAAAAGTTTCTACCACTAAGATCTCTGGGGCTCCCCTGCTTTGTGTCCTTCCTGCTGCCTATGTTTAGTTTGATTTTGCAAACTCCCCAGTATCATTCTGTTGTAGTTCAAGTTCCCCAGGAAACAGATTGAGCTGGTGATTTTTGTGCAGAAAGAGTACTGGAAAGTGCTTTCAACAACAACACCTGTGAGGGAGGAAAGGAAGCGGGATTGAGCAGAGACTAGGACCTGAAAGGAAATTGTGCACTGCACATAGGCCTCAGCCAATTCCTGGCGAGCTGGAGCTAGGATGGCTCTTCAGAGGTGTCCTGCCTTGAAGCAATGGAGGCTTTGCACCTCCAAAATGACCAGGTATTGGACGTAGGCTGCCACCAAGAAGGGGCTGTAACCTTGGGCAAGGTGGCCCTCTTTAGCCAAGGACAATTGCAGGGGAGGCCTCAGCTCAGAGCTATCTCCAATGAACATCCTGGGGGCTGGAGGAGAGCATACCTCAGTCCTAATGAGGAATCGGGAGGCATGCCACAGCATCTACTACTCCTTCCAATAGCTCTCTTTTTTTCTTAGTCTTTGCATGAAGCTAAGAACCATAACTAATATAGACAAAGTAATCTTAGACTATAGACTCCAATTTAGAGACTACAGACTCCTGCTCTTAGAGACCCTCTTCAACATCTAAATCAAGGTTTATCTGTCCACCTCACATTACCCCCGATTCAAAAACCAGAACAAGAACAAGAACTCACATCAACAGGAACACTGTGCAAGCTGTTAAGCAGTGTGGGGTTCTGCATGGCAATCAGTCTATGACTGTCAGCTTTCCATTTCCAGTAATGATGTGCAGAAGGATGTTAGATGGGACTTCTCCTTTGGTCTAGAGTTTTCCACAAAGCAAGGACAATAAATGACAACTATCCCCATATTCTAAAGAGAGGTAATGAATATGTTTAGACTGGGTCCCCAAAAAAGCAGTACCTGGGACAAGGAATTGCATGCAGAAAGTATTTTGGGAAATGATCCCCAAAAAACAGGAGTGGGGACTGGGAAGAGGGAAACAGAGGGAAGGCCAATTTGAGGGTGAATTATCCACCTGGTTGCCACCATGGGCACAGAAGTTCGCTGCAACTAGCCTGACAATCCTCTCAGGAATGATGGAGAATACACCTCGGAATTGTCTGCGTAAGGGTTGGAAGAGAAGATAATTTATCCACTGGCTTCTAATTCACACTAGCCAAGCATTCATTACCCCTTGAGGTGTTAACTACCACACACTTTCAGGTTTGCACATTCACCAGAATGACTGAGAAGGTCCTTGCAAGGGTCTCACTCAGATGTGACATCCCAGGGTTGAAAATCACACAGGTGAGAAGTGCTGTCTGGCTTCACCTGTATGCAGCCAGTCTGCTGTACCCAATGGCTAGAGGGAAAAAAGTGGTCTGAAAGGATGTAGGTGCAGGATAAGGGGTGTCCAACATATAAATCCATGTAGGATTTACCAACAGAGAGCCAGAATGACTCTTTAGTCACCGCCACCATCCTTCTCCAGGCTGTATTAGAAAAAAAGAGATTAAGCAGACTCTTTGAAGAAAGAGGAATTATAAGTGTAAGGGTGCTGTGACATTTTCCTTCCCCTCCCCACGATTCCCTGCCATGACTCCAAGCCAAGTAAAGGCTGCTTCAGAGCATGGAAGTGTTTGCCAAAAGAGGAATCTCCCTCCTGGCAGAATCAGACACGCTGGTGCTACTATCAGTTCTGGGAGGAGAGCAGCAACAGTTCCTGGGAGAATGTGACATGTGACTTCCAGCACTTGGGGAAGTAGCAGAACTCTGATAGTTGTGGACTGTCTGGAGCAGCCCTCAAGAGTAGCATGGGAGCAGCTGACATTTCCAGTCTGATGGGGCAAGTATGCAGCCAATTACCTATTTAGCCAAGTAGTCACCTTAAGTGGAGCTATTAATAGACTCAAGTCATCCTGAAAGGACTTGGTCAAGAGGGCTGCCAGTTGGGCTAGGGAACTTCAGGGGTGTGCTTCTGTAGGGCAAGATCTGAGCAGAGACTGTCAGAAGTAAGCTAGAGAATGGTGCAATACACACAGTGCCAGCAGAGGTTCTCCACAAAACCCACAAAGGAACTGGAAGAAAATCAGCTGGGCATTTGACATGTAGAAGGCACTGATGGCCAGGTTATACTAGCATTGATTCAGGCCAGCTTTGCCTTTCTCCTTGACTGTCAGAACCTTCAAAGCCCGAAGAAAGGGTGTGGAGCAAGGAAAACGAAATTCTACACCAAGACTACATCGGAGCTGGGAGAGGAGGGGGACATAGAAGAAAGAAACAAGCATAAAGCTGGATAAGAAAAAGAAATTTTGATTTAAGATTGGGCTGAACTTTTTGATCCCTGAAAATGGAACTTCTTTTCATATCTGAAATGTGGCAAAAAAAATAAAAAGATTTTCCCAAAATATGTTCCTGGGCAGGAAAGGCAGATCCAATCGATCTGAAAAAGGATAATTTGATTGTACCTTCCAGGATTGGGAGTCATCCTTGAAACCAGATGCAGGCTGTGGTCCTCACCAGATGTTAGCACCTGGAGGACCAGAAGGCGTATGAGACCAGAGAATATACCAGGGACCAGCTACACACCTGCAGAATACCACTGGCTTGAGGGCTATGCTTCCTCCACCCTATGTGTTTTTTTTTTTTTTTTTTTGAGATGGGGTCTTGATCTGATGCCCAGGCTGGAGTGCAGTGATACAATCTCAGTTCACTGCAGCCTTGACCTCCCAGGCTCAAGTGATCCTCCCACCTCAGCATCCTGAGTAGCTGGGACTATAGGCACGTGCCACCATGCCCAACTAATTGTTTAACTTTGTAGAGACAGGATCTCACTATGTTGCCCAGGCTGCCTATGTAGCGTTGGTGTCAGAAATCATCTCTACCAGACAAAACCTGAGGCACCTGTAGACAACTACATATGATTCTTATGACTGGCAAGAGGGTATTCCAATTTAAGCTGAGCTGCCCCATGTCTGTCTGTGATATCTGCCTATTCTCATATTAAATTGACCTCTGGATAGCAGATTTTAGATCCCCTATAGAAGTGTTCCTCTAATTTTAACATGCAGAAGGCACCCTGGAGTGTTTACGTAAAATGCAAATTTCCAACCACCGTTCCCAGAGATTCTGATTTAAGAGGTAGTCTGTAGAAAACAATTTGAAAAATAGTGCTCTAGAAAACAGTGCTGTCCAATAGAACTTTCTGCGATGACAGAAATAGAGCACTATTCAATATGGTAGACACTAGCCAAATGAGCCTATGTAGCAGTTAAGATGTGGCTACCATCTTAACTGCTTACCAGGGAAGTAAGTTTTAAATTTTATTTAATTTTAATCAATTTAAGTTCAAATTGCCCCATGTGACTAGGGCTTCCACATCGGACAGTGCAGCCTAAAATCTTGTTACTCAAAGTGGGCAGCAAACCATAAGCAGCAGCAGCAGCAGCACCCAGGATTTGTCAGAAATGCAGAATTTCAGGCCCCACTCTAGACACCTCAGACCTACTGATTCAGTATCTGCATTTTATCAAGATCCCCAGGTGATTCACGTGCCAATAAAGGTGAATACTCACTTTCTAGAATATTTTGGTGGTTCACTGACTCTTCCATTCCCGAACCATCCACTATCTGTTAACACAGTTTTCTTATTCTAGACTAATTATCATATTCAATTGTATAAATCTAGTTCTTACCCCGCATTGTTGGTACCTAGCATTATTGGTCTGAAGGGTATAAAAAGTATATGTGTGTGTGCGTGTGTGTGTGCGTGTGTGTGTGCGTGTGCTTGTGTGCGCACATGGAGGAGGGTGAAGAGAAATGGGGATGGGGAGAGAGAGAGAGATAACGCAGGGTTGTAGCCAGGTTGGAAAGGGCCCTATCTGTAAGCTAAGGGTTTGGACTTTATTCCTTGGGCAATAGAGAACCATCAAAAGCTGTTAGGCAGGTAGGTGGCTTGGGCAGAGTTATGTTTTATGAAGATAATCGTGGAAGTATGGAGGACGGCCTGGAGGAGATGGCCACACAGATAACTAATCTCTACTGTCCACTGGTTCTTACATTACCTACAGGGAGCAGGACTTGCTATCTTACCCCTAGATTTGAGGAACAGCAAGTACTTAGGACTTACAGCAATGTATCCATCCTACATGGTCAACATCTACATTATCCCAACCCAGATCTTCAGACTAATATAGTATTCTTTATCTCTAAGCTTGGGAGGAAATAACATTTTTTGCATTTCAATCCTGGAGAGATTATTCCTCTGTGAGAAACCAAATGTTTGCAATTTATAGTAGTGAACTCTTTGGGATCTGACTCACCATTGAAACAATTTGCTTTGAAAGTGTACTTTTTAAACATACTATTTTAAGATTAAAAGGATAAATATGACATTCACGGGACACATAATAATCAAAGCAATAAAATACAATAGGTTTTCCTTCAGATATCTTTTTCACTGGCAATGATGTGGTCTGTTGTCATCATAAGCCTCAATATTAAAAATGGTGGCCAGGCATAGTGATTCACGCCTGTAATCACAGCATTTTGGGAGGCTGAGGTGGGCAGATCATCTGAGGTCAGGAGTTCGAGACCAGCCTGACCAACATGGAGAAACCCCGTCTCTACTAAAAACACAAAATTAGCCTGGCATGGTGGCGCATGCCTGTAATCCCAGCTACTTGGGAGGCTGAGGCAGGAGAATCACTTGAATCCAGGAGGCAGAGGTTGTAGTGAGCTGAAATCACACCATTGCACTCCAGCCTGGGCAACAAGAGTGAAACTCTATCTCAAAAATAAATAAATAAATAAAATAAAAAAACAGTTGCAACTGGTGATGGGAAGAGGGAGAAAATGGAAAGGTGAAGAGTAGGGGACTTAAAAAGTATTTCTAGTTTTTAATCTAGTCTTGGAAATCCTTTGATGTACTGAGATAGATCCTGGCAGCCAGGGGAAGTCTGAAAGGGAAAGACCCACAGGAAAGGGATCTGTTGTTTCCTAGGTGACAGGGGTCTTAAAGGCACTCTGTTCTTAAAAGAATAACTTAAAGAAGTTATTCCACCCAAATACTGCGGGCAAAGTAACAGCCCCAACCGGAGCACTCAGACAGAAGACAAAAAGGCTTGTATCGGGATACAAGTGAACCAGAAAGATGAAGAAATCATGGGGAGGCCAGTACCAGCAAGAGGCTACACACATATACACAGTCAGCACACAAAACAGAGGAGGGACTGATGGAGTTCATGACTCAGTAGCTCAAGCAGAGCCACTAAGTGGAGTGACCAGTGAACCTAACCCATTGGGGTTTGGGAAGAAGACATTAGAACCTCTACTAATATTTACTTTTCATCTTGAAAAGACAAAAAATTGTATTTTGCTAAAAGTTAAAATTTAGATTGACATCAGCCCCTCCCTCCACTTGCAAATCAGAAGGTCCTATGTCAGGTACAATATACAAACTGCGGTGGGAGGTGGCAGGGGTGCAGGAGTTAGATAATGTGGGAAGTGTTTAGTTGATTTCAGCATATTGAGATGCACTGCAGTTCCTAGGTATCTGCCCAGACGCAAGGGCTTACCTATTAGGGAGTTTTCACTAAACAAAGCCACTGGACAAGTAGCTTAAAAAGATTCTTGCAAAGAAACAGCAGACCAAGGATAATTGTAATACAGGTTGAACATCCCAAGTCAAAAAGCCAAAATCTGAAATGCTCCAAAATCCAAAACTTTTTGAGTACCAACGTAAGGCCTAAAGGAAATGTCCTTGGGAGCATTTCAGATTTCAGACTTTCAGTTAGGGATGCTTACCCAGTAAGTTTATAATGCATATATTCCGAAATCCAAAAAATCCCAAATCCAAAATACTTCTGGTCCCAAGATTTCGGAGAAGAGATATTCAGCCTGTAATGCAAGCAAAAATGACAACACTAGCTGATACTTCTGTTTCTGGTGCAAGCTATTCATCAGCCAGGAAAAGAAAACATTAAGTTTTACCAAGAAGTCAGCCAAAAAAATTGAAATTATCACAAAGATTTTTTAAAGTAGGTATCTGTGTTAACCATGGTTAATGATGGACCTCACTCTTCAGATACACACAATGAAAAGTGTGAAGCCATCACAATTAGCAGAAGCTACAGATCCAGAAGATGAGACGAACCTCCACAATGTGTTCAGCAATACTTAACATCATGAGATACTAATTCCAATACTTGTTAAGCAATGCTCACTAAATATAGTCATAAATGTTTATAAACTTTTCACAAGTTTTCTCACTTAATAGCAAAAGACAAAAAGTAACATACCATTTAAAAAATACTTGTTCTTCATATCATGGAAATATGGATGAAATACTGGTGAAGCAATTTAGGGGGAAAAAAGTTCTGATGCATCTTTTTGTCAGGAAGTACTATTGGATGACAAGTAGAAAACACTGCTGACAATCTGAAGAAATAAGTACAGGAATAAATTTTCCAGGGCGTGAGGTTGAGTAGGATAGATGTTTCCAACATGTCTCCTCTTACAGCACCACTGCAGGAAGAAAGACATTAAGGTAGCAATGAAGTGGTGAGGATATATTTCTCAAAATTAATCTACCTTAAAAAAAAAAAAAAAAGTTTGTTTTATGAGCAAACTAAGTCTAATCCCTGATGGAATGGCTACTTTGACTGAAATGTTTTTTTAAATTTGAGATGGGGCTGGGCACAGTGGCTCACGCTTGTAATCCCAGTACTCTGAAAGGCCGAGGTGGGCACATCACTTGAGGCCAGGAGCTCAATACCAGCCTGAGAAACATGGCAAAACTCCAACTCCACTAAAAATACAAAAATTAGCTGGGTATGATGGCACACTCCTGTAATCCCGGCTACACGGGTGGCTGAGGTAGGAGAACTGCTTGAACCCAGGAGGCGGAGGTTGTAGGGAGTCAAGATCACACGACTGCATTCCAGAGTGGACAACAGACAGAGGCCCTGTCTGTAAATATATATATATATATAAATGTGAGATGGTAGATTCCACATTAAGAATTGAGCAATAGCATTACTAAATAATTCACAGGCAAGACATCCCATGTGCTGAGGGTATCACTGATGTGAAGTTTATAAAATTAAGACCTTTAACATATAGTAGAATATTTACAACTCTTTGGGATGCAATAGGAAGTACCCACAAACAATCTTTGATTCACTTAAATTTCTCTGATCATCTCAAGCTAAAATACTTTTAAAAGAGCTGTAAACTGGCCAGGCGTGATGGCTCACGCCTATAATCCCAGCACTCTGGGAGGCCGAGGCGGGCGGATCATGAGGTCAGGAGTTCAAGACCAGCCTGGCCAACACAGTGAAATCCCGTCTCTACTAAAAGTACAAAAATTAGCTGGGCATGGTGGCGGGCACCTGTAGTTCCAGCTACTTGGAAGGCTGAGGCAGGAGAATCGCTTGAACCCGGGAGGCGAAGGTTGCAGTGAACCAAGATTGTACCACTGCACTCCAGTCGGAGGGGGGGACACAGAGAGACTTTTGTCTCAAAAAATAAATAAATAAATAAAGCTGTAAACTTAAATATTAGTTTGATGTGTATTTTTTGCACAAAGTATTCCACATTTTCTGACCTTTCTGAGATTGTAAATGGCCACTAGTAAACTTCAAAGTAATAAATACATCTCATTTGAATTTTCAGAGTGAAAGTTATATTTCATCACTGAGACAGAAAGGAACTACTTTCAGAGACTCGTAGTATGGAGAGTGCATATAAAAATGGCTATTTGGAAATATTTTCATCATTATATGACTGTGTTGTCAAAACCTATTAATAGTGTGACATCTACAAACACTTTCACATCTACACAACTAAAAAACTTGTAAGCAGAACTTTTCTAACTTGATTTAAAATCTTTGAAAGAATTTCAATAAGCTTCGAACCTATTTGTTTTTTATGTGTTTTTGTTGTTGTTTGGGGTCTTGCTCTGTCACCCAGGCTGGAGTTCAGTGCCGCAATCACAGCTCACTGTAACCTCGAGCTCCAGCCCCCACTTATTAACAAAGTAAATGTGCAGCACCTTCTGATTAACATGCAAAAACTACGTATTCACATCAAGAAAATGGATATTTACCAGCCAGATTTAAATTTTAAAAAATTTATCTTTGGAAAATTGGTAAATAGGATTGAAAATTTTAGTAGGTATAGTTTTCCTTCCATCTGAATCTGCTTCTCTAGAAGGTATCTTTTTCAGCTCTAACAGCCCTTAAGACCAAATATTGAAATAAACTGAAATCAGAACCAGAATTTTGAATCATTCAAAAGGTGTTAAAATAAGGTTTTCAAAAATAGTAAATGTCCAAAAAATTTTATTTAAAAAACATTGCTTTTTAAAAAGTTCATTATAAATTGTATATAATATATTCTACTTCAACATCATCTCATGCTGCTCTTGATCATATTGCTGTTTTTAAAAATGAGTATATTATATTTATATATGTATAAAATATATATAAACAAGTATATTATAAATTATATATCATATATACTATGTCAACATTATCTCATACTTCTTGTGTGTATATTTTATGTGTATGTTATTACTCAGAAAAATTTATTATTACTTTAAGCATATAAATAAACATATTTGGGGTGGGTGCTTATAGGTATTGGAAACTACCATTAAAGGGCAGGAGGTCTATGACCATCCAGGAATAGGGAAGAAGACAACCATAAAAAGCAAACAAGAGAGCACTAAGAAGGAAAAGTAGCACAGACAATGCGACACACATATATGGACTGCCCAACACAACGCAACGCAGTAATAGAAAACTTGTTCTGGAATAATCCAAGCCTGAGACAATGCCAAGGGGATAGAATCTCAGCAGCAAACAGCAACCAACATAAAAATGAGCAAGCGCACAGCACAGAGAGGGCAATATTCAAACTGGTTCATTCCTTCATCAGGAATTTATTGGCTCTTCGACATTCCTGCAGAAGAATTAGGAAGGAGGCTTACCCTCGTAGCCACCAAGACTTAAAACGGTGAGAACTAAAGCAATCTGGGACTGGTGCTGAGACAGAAAAACATAGCAAAGGGACAATGAATAAGCCAGCAAACAGATTCACATATATTGGAGAACTTACTCTATAACAGACATAAAGTTACATATTCAATAAATGTTGCTGGAACAATTAAAAAAAAGAATTTATTGGCTCTTTATTTTGCATGTCTGTGGTAGATACTGGAATAAACCATGAACTTGGCAGAGAATTTGCCTTTGAGGAGATCGTAGGGTAGTGGAGAAATTAAGCATGTAAACATATGACTAAAGAGCAGTGTGATCAACTGAATTTCAATGATCTCTGTAGGGAAAAAAAAAAAAAAAAAAAACTGCGACCAAGAACTGAGCTTCTGTAGTAAGACACTCATGCCTAGACACATTTATCAATCTCCTAGTTAGTAAGACTTTGTGATTAAATGTGTAATGCTCTTGACTAGAACGTTATATAGTTTACTTTCTAATTAAATTAAGCACAGTTCTGTAGTATATACAGCAAGCACAGACCTATGTTGGGGCCCTGATATATTTCCAATTTCCCAATACTTGAAATTGTTTTTGTTCAGATCTAGTTGCTATTTCTCTTCTAC
Source organism: Theropithecus gelada (assembly GCF_003255815.1). NCBI lineage: Eukaryota > Metazoa > Chordata > Mammalia > Primates > Cercopithecidae > Theropithecus > Theropithecus gelada. Next base: position 55,905,321 of record NC_037674.1, read on the forward strand.
TCAGATTGTCCCCTCATCTGAGACGCTCACCATTCTTGCTTCATGTTAGCCTGTACTGAAGTGCTTGCCTCCTGAGTCTAAGGCCTTGTCTTCAGCCTCTGTGTATGCCCTAATCAGAGTTACGGTGTTGTCATCACCTGCATCATAGGGGCATTTTCTCCCTTCCAATACCCTCTGCACAAATATTGTGCATTACTGATCACGAGGGAGTGCTTCTCTTTCCAGGCCAGAGACCCTATGGCCCTCTGACTTTCTTGAATCTCAGCACCCTGCATTTTCTGGCCAGTTAACTCGGCATTCTGTCCGCACTTGAGGAGCTGGTAGAGTGGTTTTTAAATGCTCTCGTTTAATAGAAGAATAACATAGACTGAGTTCAACAATACTAAACTTTCTAGACCTGCAACAGGTCAGGAATTTTACTGCTCAACCATTTCAGACCAACTGTCATGTCAGCTACATTAACATTCATTTTAACCTTAGAGTCAAAATAATACTTACCAATATTTTTAACCAGTACAATAATGTGACTTCATAGCTTGTAAGAATTCGGTTTCCTTCCCATTTCTCATCGTACATATTATATTGTACAAATCCATATTTAGCCTAAATGGGTTTTTCAAATGTATTTTTCAAATGTTTTTACTTTTGCGCATAAAACATCAAATCTATGCTATTATCCAAAGAATAATGACTGTTTTGAATGAAACACTTCCAATTATTCAATTATTTCATTAAAAAATTATCACACACACACACTATATGTCTAGTTGTCTACTAAGCATAAGAAGTATAAAGATCACTTCTCTTCTTTGGAGCTCACAGTACGGTAAAGGGGACAGATATGACAACAAATAATTTGATACGTAAGACAACATGATAAGCAGATCAATGGCCAGGGCCATTCAGACAAGGGAAAGAACACTCACTCTGCTTGGGAAAGTAGCAGACGACTTCACAGAAGAGGTGATGCTATAGCTGAGTTTTTAAGGGTAAACAGCCTTCTAGATGAACAAAAGAAAGAGCATTTCAGACAGAGAGAAATGCATGCTTACAGTGTGCAAAGGGCAGAAGAAGCCTGCAGTGCTCAGTGTTACAGAAGGAGAAGATGAGAGTGGGGAGACAAGAGGCTAGAAAAAGTAGATGAGGAGACCTCTCTTAAGGAGCTTTGTATACAACAGAAGCCATCTGTTTGCTACCCAGGAGGTTCTGATCAGCCACTGAAAGACCTTAGTCAGGGGTGCTGCACGATTAGATTTGTGTTTTCTAAGATCAGTTTGACCACAGCTTGAGAAATAAACTGGAAGAGGCAAGATGGAAGGCAAGGGAAGCAGGTGTGACACTCTTGCCTAGTCCAGCTTAGAAATGCTAAAAGGCTGGACAAAAACAGTGACAGGACAATCGAAAGGAGAGAATAGATTTAAGAGGCATTTCAGAGGCAAAATCAACAAGACCTGGTGACAGGATGGACAAGGGGTGTGAGTAAGAGAGCCGTGTCTATTAAGACTCCTGGGTTTCTGAGGATAACCAAATCATCCCCACAACAAAATTATTGCTCCCTAGCTGTGGTGCCATCTGCCAACCTTCAACCCACAGCAAATTTCATTTCCAAAGTAGAAACCATGAGTAAACAGAAATAATTTCTAACTTATAAGATACCAGATCTTAAACTCATCAAGTGCTGATACATGCAGTGATGGTAACCAATAAGTAGAGTGAAAGTATTTAAATCATAAAAGGTTTCCCTCTACTAACCACTAAAAGCTACAAAGTGTCCAACATAAAATTCTAGAGTGAGTAAAGGAAGTCATGATGAAGTGAGATAATATTCTTAGGGAATTCTGTATCCAAAGCAAATACCAACAAATCAATTAATAGTCCCCAAGTCTCCATGCACCTGCCAGGACTGACCAGGTCACGACAGGACATAATAAAATACAGTGTCCACTCCCAGTGAGCTTACCTTCCTCTCGCACTCAGTCAGGGCACAGTTCCTCATAAATATTTAACTTAAGTTGCAAAGTAGACAGATCAACTTGTTACATTAACACCAGGAGGTTAGGCTGAAAATCACAGGCTGATAGCCTCCATTTCAATGAATATTCTACTAGTCACACTTCTATTGGTTTTTAAAGATAGTTTTATATAAGGTATTTTATAATTACAATTTTAAAATGCAGTCTGTATTCACAAAAATTAGTTGTACAATTTCAACAAATTTTTGACACGGGAAAAATACACATACTTTGCTTTACTCTCATATAAAACACTGATTATTCGGCTGTAGTAATCCAGATTTAAGATGCTGATGAGTCTTCGTAAAGGACTTCATCTACCTTCATGTCGTTTTCATTCACTGGGACCTGGAGGCAAATCTGTTCTTTGAAAGCCAACGCTAGGGTGTAGGGCTTCACTTCCTGATGCTGCAAACAGCGCTTCAAGTAGGCATCATAGTAGCCCTTGCCCCTCCCCAGTCGGTTGCCATGTTTGTCAAACCCAAGGCCTGGCATGAAGATGAGATCGAGTCCCCCTGCGGAAAAGAGGAACAAATTTAAGAGGATTAATTGTTTCTGAAAGATCATTTCAGGATGTGTTTTTTGTTTTGTAATGACATCTATTCTTTCTCTGATTTCTAAAAACAATTTGTGACCATTAATAGCCAAAAAGCACAGAAGTGGACAAAAAAGGAAATAAAACTTACTCAGCAACTCAGTTAAGTCTCTTATGCATCCTTCCAATAGATACTTTACATATATCTGTACAAAAGTGCCAGATTCCCAGGCCTCATTCATAACTAGTTAAATAAAGAGAATCTCCAGAGATAGATAGGGCCCTCTTTTTTTAGTATCCTGGTGATTCTCCATACCTGTCAGGTTTGGAAATCAACGCCCCAGGATAATGACAGTTGGAGGGCGGGAGAGGGTCAAGGAGGAGCCATAAAGGACAGAGCTGTTCTCAGGGTCAGTGAGCAGAAAGAAAGTCCACTGTCAGGCATATCAAGCAGTTCAGACAGCCTACTCCCTCCTCATTTCCCCTCCTATTGGAGAGGCAAGGCCAGGCTGCCAGGCTTCCCCAGATTCATGTGAGAGCAGGCTTTGACCTACTCAGGGACATTCCAAAGGTACAAGATGGGGACCCACAACTAGTCCTCTAGCTAGAACCCTCTCAAGTAACACGAAAACCAGAACTGGCTATGACATTATCAGGACAGAATGCTGAAGCTCAGGGTGGGAGGCAGGGTCCTGGAGGCTGTAAAAACCCAACTGCAGGAAGGGTGTGTGGGGATTCCCATGAAGATGGCAATAAAGGTCACTAGGTGAAGGACCTCCATGAGGGAATGGTACTCCAGCCTCTGGCAAGAAACATGGGGTACCAGTGTTAGCACAAGAGCCACATTACATGTGCAACCCAGTGGTCTGCCCTGTGGCCTCCTTGTACTGAGTCTTGGCCTCCTAACAGCTGTCCTGGGGGCTTCTGGGTGACCTATAGCTTAGTCGTGGACTAACCATTCACATAGCATTGCTGGCAAGATATACCAGGGTTGGAAGCCATGAATTCTCTGGAACAGGGTGTTCAGAGTAGAGAAGATCAGACTGCTAGTACGGCTGGCCCCCGCTATCAGCAGATATTCTGACTACCTACAGAACTGTGAGGTGAACTCAGCTTCTCTCTGGCTCCCAGCATACACCGGTCACCCCTGCCTGCCAAAATCCAGCAAAGCATGCCTCAGATTACAGTAATGACCTTCCCCTGTAAACCTGCTTGTCTATTTCAATTCCAACTTGCTAAAAAGATCCTAGTCACTGACTTTTGTCTTTCCTCCCTGCCCCGTCCAGCTTATTGATAGTGGACTGTGAATTTGGACTTTACTCCCTCGTGTCCTCTTTCTGTTGCCAGAGCACCGTCAGGCTTGAAGTTCAGTTCTGTCTTCCATACCTAGAACACACAATGCGCATACCTTTCTAAGGATTCCTGCCTCTTTACAGTATGACAACGTGCTCTGTAAGGTCCTCTGGAGGACACACAGTCTCTTCCCTTCATGAGGTGGCAGTTCAGTTAGTACAAAATATATCCACATGTAATATCCATTCCAATGCACAGCAGCAGTCTCTGCCAAATGCCTCAAAAGCAACAGAGACAAATACTAGAGACCTCAGCAGCGGGAGAGCAAATGCTGGGTGGTCAGGGAAGAATTCACGGAAAACTCAACTTGACCTGGATTTTTAAGATGTGTCAGAGTTAGGTCTAAATATCTTTCAGAAACCAAAAGAAGGGTGGCAAGAGCCGAGTGAGGGAGTAGGAAGTGGGGAGCAGTTTACTTCCTGCGACAAAAGGATCAAGCTGAGGAGTAGCAGAAGACATGAATGTAGAGTTCACCAGGTACAGGCATGGAGATTTGGGGTCAAAGGCACAGAGACCCCCTAGAACACAATAGCAAAAAACCAAATAACCCAATTAAAAACTGGGCAAAAGACTTAAACAGGCTGGGCACGGTGGCTCATGCTTGTAATCCCAGCACTTTGGGAGGCCGAGGCGGGTGGATCATGAGGTCAGGAGATAGAGATCATCCTGGCTAACACGGTGAAATCCCGTCTCTACTAAAAATACAAAATATTAGCCAGGCGTGGTGGCAGGTGCCTATAGTCCCAGCTACTCAGGAGACTGAGGCAGGAAAATGGCATGAACCCGGGAGGTAGAGCTATCGCACCACAGAACTCCAGCCTGGGCGACAGAGTGAGACTCTGTCTCAAAAACAAAAAAGACTTAAACATACATTTGTCCAAAGAAGACATACAAATAGCCACAGGCATATGAAAATATACTCAACATCACTGATCATCAGGGAAATACAAACAAAATCTTCAATGAAACATCACCCCACACTCACGAGGATGTCCAATATCCAAAAAATAGAAAACCACAAATGTTGGCAAGGATGTGGAGAAATTAGAACCCTTGTACACTGCTGGTGGGGATGTAAAATAATGCACCCATTAAAGAAAAGAGTATACGGGTTCCTCAACAAATTAAAAGCAGAACTACCATATGGCTCAGCATTCCCACTTCTGGGTATCTATCCAAAAGGATTGCAAGTCAGGGTCTTGAAGAGATATTTGCACTCCCACGTTCACTGCACCATTGTTCCCAAGAGCCAACATATGGAAACAACCTAAGTATGCATCGATGGAGAACGAACAAACAAAATGTGGTACATATATTCAATCAATATTATTCAGCCATATTAAAGAAGGAAATTCTGCAGTATGTAACCCATGGATGAGCCCGAAGGATATCATGCCAAGTGAAATCAGTCGGTCACAAAAAGACAAATACTTTATGATGCCACGTACATGTGCTATCTAGAGTAGTCAAAATCTTAGAAACAGAAAGCAGAACGATGGTTACCAGGCGCAGGAGAAAGCGGGAGACAGAGAGTTGCCATTCAACGGGTACAGAGTTTCATTCATGCAAGATGAAAAAATTCTAGAGATCTGCTATACAACTGTGCTTACAGTTAACAATACTTTCCCAGGCACTTACAACTTTCAGGAGGGTAGATCTCACATTATATGTTATTTACCACAATAAAAAATTTTAAAAAGCAAAGAGACCAAAAGAGAAGCCAGGAGAATAGTCAGGATTCCCACCAGAGTCAATACACAAGAAAGAAAAGGCAGAATTTTGGAACATCCACATTTAGGCAGTTGGAGGAAAAAAATGAAGAAATGAAACAGAGATAAGAAAACAACGTTCTCAAATCCCTTGAGCAAGAGTTAATCTTACTGCCTCTTTTCTTGTTACTCCCTGTACTTTGATCACAGCTCTCACTGAAGTCTACCTTGTACCACAGTTGATGGTACACGTCTCTGTCTCCCTCACCAGACAGAAAATTTCTTTGAGGGCCATAATTTTTCCAAGTCCTCTTTCATCCTTGGATTTTAATAGAATTTTAGGCCAAAGAAACTCTGAAAAATGAGTATTTGGCTTGCAGAATGGATCAATCCCAGCATGACATCCCCTATTTTAGTAATTCCAAAGTACATAAATTTAGCTCAAAGAGGCAAAAAAATAAAATAAAATAATAAAAATACAACTTTGTATGGCTGCTTTTTCAAAATGAGTTTTACACTTGAGAAGCAAGAGGAGAACGGTTTTTGGATTCCCAGGTAACCAAAGCTCAGAAAAGGCCCTTCCTACGTGGAGGTCCTTGCATCATACATGAGGTATTGTTGTTGTAGCCCTGAACACAGAACTGTTCCTGCTGCTCCCTTCAACCACAGGGATCACAGGTTGCTCCTGGCCTCAGGTCCTTAAGATATACTTCCTGGTCTGCTCCCACTTCTGCTACTTGGTAAATCCAAGTGTTCTCCCTGAAACACATTGTGTATTCTTTGTTTGACTTTATTTGTTGTCACCCTTGAAGCTCTTCCTGTGCCTTACCAGCATCTCCACATGCATCACCCACCCGCCACACACACCCCTAGGGCTCCTCACACTTTGGGAACATTATGCTGGATGTTTTTCCTCCTCAAAGGTGACAGCTCAGTGGGGTTTAAAAATCATGCAGAGGCTCAACAAGCTTCCCTCACACACACTGGTCCCACTAATAGAGGTAGACACCAGAGACACCTTCACACACCACAAGGTTAGAACTCAATAGGGGAGACAGAAGAAAAAACTTAGTCCATGCACAGTTCATATGCCTCTGGTATGGCTCTATTTTCAAATCACCAAGGGCTCATTAATAGTGTCCACTGACAGCGCAATGTGCAAGAGCCAACCTGCTGTGATTTTGTTTAATCCTGTGTGCACTTACTTCACGTTCTGTGCTAGTGGGCACAGAGCTCTCTAGATGTCACAAGATTGTTCTGCAGAGTCACAGTTTGTTGAGTGTTTTTCTCCAGGTTTCACTAGCTTCTAATGTGATCTTGCATTCCAAAACTGCAAAGGTAACCTTTGGAAAACTCACCCAACCCACACACACTGCATTTATTTGCTCAAAAACATCTTCTGTCTTTTCATTTGGTGCTGGCTCTGAAACAGCAGTGCCCTCTGGAGTCAGTCTGATGTGGTGACTCCACATCAGAGGGCATGGGCCCTCAGGCTATTTCTTAGCTGTGTGATCACAAGCAAGCTACTGCAATCTCTGTGCTTCCATGTGTTTTCTTATCTGTAAAATGGAGCTGGTCATGAAAACTGTATGAGATAATGCAGCGTATCTGTTCACAACAATTATATTTATTAGGATAACTTTCTATTTTTTTTAAAGAAAACTCAGGCACTATTTCTTGAACCAGGTAGCAGGGAAAGAGGTATAGTTTCTCCAATACTTCAAGTATTTTTTTTTTTTTGAGATGAAGTCTTGCTCTGTCGCCTGGGCTGGAGTGCAGTGGCCGGATCTCAGCTCATTGCAAGCTCCGCCTCCCAGGTTTACGCCATTCTCCTGCCTCAGCCTCCCATGTAGCTGCGACTACAGGCGCCCGCCACCTCGCCCAGCTAGTTTTTTGTATTTTTTAGTAGAGACAGGGTTTCACTGCGTTAGCCAGGATGGTCTCAATCTCCTGACCTCATGATCTGCCCGTCTTGGCCTCCCAAAGTGCTGGGATTACAGGCTTGAGCCACCACGCCCGGCCTTCAAGTATTTTTTGACCAGAGCCTTTATAATCTTACCTTAGAACTGGCTCTCACATGTTCCCTCAGCAAAGGGGTTCAGCAGAGCAAAAAAAAGGAGGAAGAAAACCAGGGGAGAATGAAGGTATAGGATGCAGATTAGCAAATTTTTCCTACAAAGGACCAGAGAATCAATAATTTAGGCTTTGCAGGCCTTAGGGTCTCTGTTAGAACAACATAACTCTGCTGTGTAGTATGAAAGCAGCCAAAGACAAATGTAAATGAATGAGTTTGGCTGTGTTCTGATAAAATTTTGTTTACAAAAACAGACAGAGGGCCAGATTTGGCCCGTGGGGCTGCAGTGTGATAACCCCCATCATAGAACATAAGGAAAGAGAGTTTCAGGGACAGAGAAGTAGACACAGTGTCAAATGTGGCAGAATGGACAAGTAAGGTAAGAACACAAAAATATCTAATAGATTTGGCAACTAGGGAATCAACGGGGCAAGGATAATATCAGTGGAGAGATGGGGACAGATGCTGAGCTGCAGAATCTTCGTTGACCAGGAAAAAAGCCTAGGTAGTAGGCCTTGGAAAAAAGTGAAGAAGTAAGACTCTATAAATGCCTCTACTTCCTGAGACAGAAGTATTAGGCTCTGAGGATTCAGTTCACCTTCACAAAACATTCTTATTAATTCTGGCAGCGAGGCAGCCTGGGCCCCTGACACCTCCTAAGATGTCCTGAACTCAGACTCCCTGTCCTGAGCTTTGCAGAATATAATCAGTTCAGCCAGTGGACTGTCTTTACTGTAATACTGAAGAGAAGGCTGAAAATAAGTGTTAGAGCCCATGAAGTATGTGGGCACCTGCCTACCTGCACACCTTTGCTCCTGTGATGCTGTTCTTCATTCCTGTAAGGGCCTTCTACTCTTTTTGTTAACTTATTTATCATAACAATTATAATATCACAAATCTTAAACTTCCATCGAGTCCACCCAGTCCATGCAGTTTGGTGTGACCAGCTCTTATCCTATACTGTAAGAATGCCTGTGGTCCGTTAAGTAGTAGGACTCCTTCTCCCTTCCTTCTGGGAGCAGAGCTTTTGTCTTTCCCCAGAGAATTTGAGCTCAATTCTATTTACTATGAAAAAAAGAATGACAGTGAAGGATATAAGGGCTATAATGAGTAGTCTCCTTGTTATATTTATTTTAGCTTCCTGACTATATCCAAGGAGTGACTTGTTCAGATTACCCTATGAGACACCTAACTCTTAACCAAAGTCCTGCTTCTAAAAGAGAAGGACAGCACAGAAACTAACATTTGTACAGTGCCTACAATGTGTCGGGCAAGATGCCATACCCTGGAAAGAGAAGGATAAATAAAACCAGCTGGTCAGTACATCTACCTAGGGAGGCAGGAGGGTGGGAACTATTATCCCCATTTCACAAAAGAATAAACTGATGCTCAGAGAGGTCAAATTACTCCCTAAAGTCATTCAACTCATAAGAGACTCAGCTTATAAGAGATGAAGCTGAGGGCTTGCTGTTCCAAATGGATAATGATTCAACAATATACATGGCTTCTATTGCCAAAAGATACAAATGAGATTAAGTAAAGATATGGAGGAAACACAACAAGGCCAAGCATCTTGGAGGCAGTAGAGGAGAGGGGTTTAAGTGTGTAGGATTCTAGACAGGCTGCCTAGGTCTGAATCCAGCACTACCACTTAATAGCTATGAAACATCAGTCAAAATTACCTTCACCCAAAATCTAGAATGGATAAGCATATTAAGATGTAAAGAGTCTCTAAGCTATTAATACCAAATGTCAACTTAATCAGCTGCAGCATGCCTACTCCTCAGGCCACGTGGCTGATTACAGAGAGACACAGGCACTTCCATCAGACATGCTTCTAAAACATGAAGAAGCTGAAATCCTAAAATAAAATACAGAACCAATAATTCATGATAGCTCTTGAGGCAGAACTGTCAAAAATCAATACCATATGTTTTGAATTCATTATGATTGCCTTAGAAAGAACAGACTGAAGCACAACCTCCTTGAAACACTCTTCATATAAAACAGTACAGCACATAGAAGGTAATAAAACCTTTTACATGACTGCAGCAATAAAATATATTCAACTTCTGATTATATATAAAAATTGGGTTTTAAAACAAGTATGGTTCCCTGCAAATCTATAACATACTTAAGGAGGAGTTAACTGAGCCACCTATTATAGACCGCTAATTTTTTAAAATTACACTGTAAACACACCTTCACTCTTTCTGCTATGAATGGTCACAACCTATTTTGGTTATCTGGGAATATTCACACCGAATCAAACACACTGTAGTAAGAATCATCTATTAAAGACATGATCATCATAATTGATCACTTCTGCATTGTTACTATAAAATTCTTTCTCTTAACTTGGATACTAACATTTGCACCAGAATATAGGGACCATATCTGTCACAAAAGCATTAGAAATAAGTACCAACCCCATGTGAGATAGCCCTTCTCCTAGTATCCCTGGGTGACACAGGTCATTCTGCTAATCAGTTAATGAGGTATTCAGAATATAAGACAATCTGTGTGTGTCTTATATTTAAAACCTAAGTGTATTATGGGTTCGAGGCTTTCACTCAACCTTATGAACACTACGTGTTTAAATGAAGGAAGTAGGAGGTGACAGGAATTTATACTCTTCTAAGTAAAGCTGAAAAAGCAAATAAGAAATGTGAATAATATTTAGCGACTTGGCTGCTGAAGATCTCACAGCAGCACTCTCCTCCTACCTAATCCAAAGAGCCTAGAAAAATATCAAGGACAACAGGCCAGAAGTCAAGATAAAATGGGTTCTAGAAACCAATCCTTCTATCCATAATACAGGTTCACCCCTTTAAGGATATCACAGGAAGGATACAAAAGAAGAGTGGCTACCTCTGAAACAAGGTATTAAGTAACAGGAGACTTGGATGAGAAGAATATTTCACACTTTCACAGTACTCTTCTGTATGGTTTAAATTTTTATCATGTGCATATGGAATCAAATTTTTAAAAATATCATCCTTATAGTACATCAAGGACAAGAGCCTTGGAGGCAGTCCTGCACAGCAGTTTATCTGTGCAGGCTTCTACAGAGACTGCCTGGGCTTGAATCCCATAACTACCGTTACTAGATAAGAAACATTAGTAAAGTTACTGAATTAGTAAAGTTACTCTCTTTGAAACCCAATTTCTTCTCCTTCAGACAAAAATAATGCTATTTTATAGGGATTAAATAAAGGAGGTAAAACTCTAGTAAGTGTTCAATAAATTACAGCTGTATTATACTTGGGGATATGAATAATGCCTATCCTCTTCCTGTTGACTCTGAAAGTTATTTCTTGAGTCATAATACTAACACTCCAAGAGCCAGCTTGCAGATTTCCTATAAGCCCAAACCATGGGCAAGGGTCGGCCTAGCTCTCTACCGCCACCTCCTGTCAGCTAGCAACATGCAGGTGAGAGCGGTCCGTAAGAAACTGCTCAAGCCTTAGGCAGAGCAGGAGCCCTGATGGCTCACTGAAATACACAGTCTCTGAAACAGGTGTGATAGGAAAGCATTCCTCTGTTAGAAACAGCCTTTCTCTTTTAAAGGATCCTTTGAGGTGTATCTGTTTACAAACCAAGAAAAATGAAGTTGCTCTTTTACAATCCCTTTCAGCACATTCAGCTGTGTGCTAGACACTGTGCTAAGCTCTTTGCAAACATGACTTAATTTAATCTTCCCAACAGTTCTGTGAGGTATATATTGTTATCCCCTTTTTTCAAATGGGAAAATCAAGATGATGTAATTTGCCCAAAGTCATACAGCTAGGATATGTAGGCATGGGAATGTGAATGGTGGTGTAGCTCTAGTGAAGTGTGGAAACTCTTTGTTCTTTGCCTATGAAATTAAAGCAGAGAGGGAAAGCTCTGCTTATTTGCCTTGGTGGCAGAATCAGTCAAACTGGATGCAGCAGCTGTACCAGTCAGGTCAGGACCATGGTGAGGGACAGGTGGCACACTCAAACCAAGGAAACGAGAAAAGATTAATAAAGAGATGGAGATGCTTAGAGAAAGCAAGAGAGATGGTACAGTCCCTGGGGTAGCTGACCGTACCATCAACTTGGCCTGAAGGTGCAAGGGGCAGGAATGCGGAGGGCATGGTTATAAGAACCCGCAGAGCTGCGATGAGAAGGCTGCCTGACTGGAGTGTGGATGTACACTGGGGGCGAGGGGTAACACCCTGCAGCCTCTGGTCTTCATTGCTGCCTGCTGATGTAGTCCACAGAGGCTGGTCTTCCCCACCACTGAGCAAGTAGAAAAGATAGACAGTGGATCTAGAGGAGGCCAACCAAAATCACCTAGCAAAAGACCGAAATGTGGTTATTATCAGTGGTTACTCTTGGCTTGGAGATTTGGGCTTATTTTTAATTTATTCTTTATGTCTTATCTTTATAATAAGAACAAAGCTATTTCCTTTAGAAAAAAAATTTTTTATCAATACTCAGAAAAATTTCCAGTCTTCTTTTTGAAGATGTACTTCAAACATGCTAGCTATTTTCTTAAGTATGTTTTTTATATCTTAAGCCTACTACATTGTCTAGAAAATAACTCTAAAATTATGTCAACAGATAATAATAATTTGATTTATACTATTTTCTTAGTCAACATCATCATCACCATCACCATAAACAACTACAATTGTATATGAAAGAAGCAAGCTAGGTTGCTGCAGACTGAAAAGTGGGAATGGTGTCCCAATACTTTACCACTGGGGTTTGCAAACTATAGCCTGCAAGTCAAATCTGGTCCACTGCATGATTTTATAAATAAAGTTTCAATGGGACACAGACATGCTCTGTCTTCACACTAAAATAGCAGAACTGAATCACTGCAACAGACACAGACACTGTATGGACCACAAAGCCCCAAATATTTACTATCTGGCCCTCTGCAGAAAAAGCACCCTGCCAATCCCTACTTTACAGCTTCTGCCATAAGGTTTTTAACAACAACAACAAAAATCTATATATCAGCTTATCCTATCTTAGCAGATATTGACAAAAATAAATCTTACTGGAAAAAAATATAATTTAAACTCTCTTTACTGCAGATATGTAAAAATGCTCTGTAGAAAATAGGATCCACATCAGCAGTAGCTTAATCTAAATGGCATTTCTAAATGTTATATTTATTTGGCATCTGAGTTGTTGATAATCAGATGGACCTAAAAATGAAACGGAGAAGACATTACAAAACTTCCTATGATTTTTCACTAACTGTAGGCAACCCCTGCTTGTCTGATTTTACTCATCTGTAAAATGGGTGGATGGAACTTTTCAATATCTTTTTTATTAACTTTCATATTAGGTTCAGGGGTACATGTGCAGGTTTGTTATACAAGTAAACTCATGTCCTGGGGATTTGGTGTACAGATTATTTCATCACCCAAGTACTAAGTATAGTACCCATTAGGTACTTTTCCTGATCCTTTCCCTTCTCCCACTTCCCACTCTCAAGAAGGCCTCAGTGTCTGTTGTTCCCCTCTTTGTTCCATGTGTTCTCATCATTTAGCTCCCACATATAAGTGAGAACATGCGGTATTTGGTTTTCTGTTCTTGTGGTGGTTTGCTTAGGATAATAGCCTCCAGCTCCATACATGTTGCCACAAAGGACATGATCTCATTCTTTTCTATGGTTGCATGATATTCCATGGTATATATGCACCACATTTTCTTTATTCAGTCCACTAGTGATGAGCATTTAGGCTGATTCCATGTCTTTGCTATTACGAATAGTGCTGCAATGAACATATATGTGTATGTCTCTTTATGGTTGAATGATTTATATTCCTTTGGGTATAGACTCAATACTGGGATTGCTGGGTCGAATGGTAATTCTGTCTTTAGTTCTCTGTGGAATCACCACATTGCTTCCCACAGTGGCTGAACTAATTCACGCTCCTACCAGCAATGCATAATCATTCCCTTTTCTCTGCAACCTCACCAGCATCTGTTATTTTTTTACTTTTTAACAATAGCCATTCTGACTGGTATGAGATGGTAACTCTCTGTGGTTTCGATTTGTATTTCTCTAACGGTGAAAAAATTTGAGCATTTTTTCATATGCTTGTTGGCCATGTATATGTCCTCTTTCAAAAAGTATCTGTACATGTCTTTGCCTACTTTTTTAATGTGTTTGTTTGTTTTCTTCTTGTAAATTTGTTTAAGTTATTTATAGATTCAATATCTCAGATCTCTTTAGAATCAAAGCTTAGTGACTCTGAGAATTTAAGGAAAATTCCTTGTTTATCTGTGTGACTCAATCAAGAAATAAATTAAGCCAGTCACACACAAAAACAAACATTATATGATCCTAATTAAATGAAGTCTTGAAAGTAGTCAAACTCATAGAATCAGAAAGTAGAATGGACCAGAGGCTGAAGAAAGGGGGGAAAGAAGAACTGTTCAATGGGTATAGAGTTTCAGATATGCAATATGACAAATTCTGGAGATCTGTTGCACAGCAATGTCAATATACTTAATACTCCTGAACTGTACCTTTAAAATGGTTAAGATGGTAAATTTTGTTATGTGTTTCCTTACCACAAAAAAAAAAAAGAAAGAAAGAAATTAGGCATCGAGGGAAGAGTCTAAAGGGCAGTCCATCCTATGCTCATGTTCATGTGAGGGTGTATTCAACAAAGAAAAGTCTCTTGAAAGCAGTGAAGAACAATTTCTTCAGATACAGAAATATAAGGGTGTTTTGGAGCTATTTCTGTTTTTCTCAGTTTTTAGGAGATGAGCTCTCAAAGTCACTTTTTTTTTTTTTTTTTTTTTTTCTTGAGACAGAGTTTCACTCTTGTTGCCCAGGCTAGAATGCAGTAGCGCGATCTCAGCTCACTGCAACCTCCACCTCCCAGGTTCAAGCCATTCTCCTGCCTCAGCCTCCCAAGTAGCTGGGATTACAGGCATGCACCACCACACCCAGCTAATTTTTGTATTTTTTTAGTAGAGACAGGGTTTCATCATGTTGCCCAGGCTGGTCTCGAACTCCAGATCTTCAGGTGATCCACTCACATCGGCTTCCCAAAGTGCTGCGATTACAGGTGTAAGCCACCATGCCTGGCCCACTATTCTTAATTAGTTATTGCATCGTATGATTTCCAAGCCTTAAGAGTTTAGTAAAATGGAAACTTCTGTCTGCCTTTCGCCATTTTGTTTTTTACCGAACTGTTAAATGAGCACTTGAAAGTCCTGCAACTGGCCGGGCGCGGTGGCTCAAGCCTGTAATCCCAGCACTTTGGGAGGTCGAGACGGGCGGATCACGAGGTCAGGAGATCGAGACCATCCTGGCTAACACGGTGAAACCCCGTCTCTACTAAAAATACAAAAAACTAGCCGGGCGAGGTGGCGGGCGCCTGTAGTCCCAGCTACTCCGGAGGCTGAGCCAGGAGAATGGCGTAAACCCGGGAGGTGGAGCTTGCAGTGAGCTGAGATCCGGCCACTGCACTCCAGCCCGGGCTACAGAGCAAGACTCCGTCTCAAAAAAAAAAAAAAAAAAAAAGTAAGTCCTGCAACCTCTCTGGTTCAGTACATTTAACTAAAATAAAATTACATGGTACATTATATTTCTTCAGCTTGCTCTCTTCCTGCACACCTAAAAGGACTCATAGTTCAGCTAATATGAGTCTTGGGCCACCTAGAACAAATTCTATTACAGTAAGTCTATGATAAAGTGACCTATTACTTTGAAATAATAGTACCTGGATTTTATATAATGTCCTTTTCCAGTGAGTTCCAAGTGTCTTTTTCACTGCAACTAGGCTTGTTATCTGCTTCAATAAGTCTTCTTCTGGTGGGGGAGAAACTTGCTCTTAAAACCCAGAATCTCCTAGGGCACAGTGGCTCACGTCTGTAATCCCAGCACTTGGGAGGCCAAGGCAGGCAGATCATGAGGTCAGGAGTTCGAGATCAGCCAGACCAACATGGTGAAACCCCCGTCTCTACTAAAAATACAAAAATTAGCTGGGGGTGGTGGCGCGTGCCTGTAATCCCAGCTATTCAGGAGGCTGACACAGGAGAATCGCTTTAACCCAGGAGGCAGAGGTTGCAGTGAGCCGAGATGGCGCCACTGCACTCCAGTCTGCGTGACAGAGCGAGACTCCATCCTAAGAAAAAAAAAAAAAAAATCCTCCCTAAAACCTTCTAAAACAGCTTGACAGGAAAAAAGAAGCAGAAAAAAGTTTCTAGCGATTGGTACTTCAATCAAAATTTAATGGATTCAAATCAATAAATAGTCATTACTAATACCTCACTTTATGGAAGGCCATGCCCAAGGAACTATAGAGAACACAGAGATAAGTTGCTATCAATGTCCTCTAAGACCTAAAAACCTGGTCAGCTAAAAATGCATCTAATCTGTTGTCTGTAAAGAGATAATTAAATAATTGTAATAAGGGGTAGAGTAATACAAGTTCCAAGGTAATAGGTACAAAGGAAGAAAGTTGTATTCCTTTGAGAAGGGAGTTAAACACAGGAAAACCTCTCTAGGAAGGTGGCCTGTTGTATCAACCATGAAAGGATGAGTCTTTTAGAGAGGAAAAGTCTTTTGGAAACAAGAACATCTGGGTTTTATCCCTCCTCTGTTTGACTGTGTGACTGCAAACAAGTCATTTCCCACCTAGGCCCGTTCTCTTATCTACAAAATGAAAAATTGACTTAGATGATCTTCAAATCTCTTCCAATTCAGATAATCCCCTGTGCCAATTAAATAACTAAAGGATATACAAATTGGGAGACTGCAGACAAATCCATCTCCGTGGACTAACAATAAATTTGTCAAACACTGACATCTGCTGGAAATTGAGAAAACTACTCAATCCATCTCATAAATAGCCTTTAAAAACCTAGTCTTGAATACTTTGTTTTGAAAACACATTATTAAAGATCCAAGTTTCTTATGAAATTAAATCTTTTAATATTATTTTATCAAACTTAAGAAAATTTTGAAGAAAATAACTTTAAAATTACTTCAGAAACGTCTGTTTCCATTTGGAAATTTGGGCCTGTGCTCCCATGCTTTCCTATATGACAAAAATAACCAGCTTAACAACACAATGGACAAACTTCTATTCATCAGAACAACAAATATAAACTGATCCGGAATACACTTAACCAAGCTCTCAAGGGGATTTTGGAAGAGAAACTAACAAAATTCTTTTAAAGCTAATCTTAAAAAACACACGTAGAATAGTCAGCTAAATTTTTCAAATTAGAATAATGGGGCAGGACTCATCCTGCCAGGTATTAAAATCCATTGAACAGCCATCATACATCTGTATTAATCAAAACACTACGGCACTAGCGCCAAAATAGGCAGATTCCACAGATAGGTGGAAAAGACAAAAACAGCCAGATACAGACCCAAACATATATAAGAATTTTGTTCATGAAAATGGTGAATCTCAAGTCAACAGAGAAAGGGTAGATTACTCATTAAATGTGTTCAGACACCTGGCTAACATTTATTTATAAAACATATTCTTGGCCGGGTGCGATGGCTCATGCCTGTAATCCCAGCACTTTGGGAGGCCGAGGCAGGCAGATCACCCGAGGTCAGAAGTTCAAGACCAGCTTGGCCAACATGGTGAAGCCCTGTCTCTTAAAAAAATACAAAAATTAGCCAGGCATGATGGCGGGAGCCTGCAATCCCAGCTACTTGGGAGATTGAGGCTGGAGAATCGCTTGAACCCAGGAGGCAGACGTTGCAGTGAGCCAAGATCGTGCCACTGCACTCCAGGCTGGGTGACAGAGCGAGATTCCATGTCAAAAAAAAAAAAAAAAAACTTATATTCTCTCCCTATATACATAAGTTTTCAAATATAAATTCAAAAAGGATTAAGACTTTAATATTTAAAAACACAAAATACTAAGATAAAATGATGATTTATATAAACTCAAGACAAGTAAGACCTCCTAAAAATAAAACCAAAGGCAAAAATCCTAAAAGAAAGGATTAATAGACTTTACTAATAACACTTCAAAACATCTGTATCCTCCCCCACAAAATACAAAAAATTAAGAAAAAGGTTTAAAAATGAATACAAATTGGCCGCGCGCGGTGGCTCACACCTGTAATCCTAGCACTTTGGGAGGCCAAGGTGGGCGGATCACGGGGTCAGGAGATGAAGACCATCCTGGCTAACATGGTGAAACCCTGTGTCTACTAAAAATACAAAAAATTAGCCGGTCTTGGTGGCGAGTGCCTGTAGTCCCAGCTACTTAGGAGGCTGAGGCGGGAGAATGGCGTGAACCCAGGAGGCAGAGCTTGCAGTGAGCCGAGATCACACCACTGCACTCCAGCCTGGGCAACAGAGCGAGACTTCATCTCAAATTAAAAAAAAAAAACAGTGGCTCAAGCCTGTAATCCCAGCACTTTGGGAGGCCGAGACGGGCGGATCACGAGGTCAGGAGATCGAGACCATCCTGGCTAACACAGTGAAACCCCGTCTCTACTAAAAATACAAAAACTTAGCCGGGCGAGGTGGCGGGCGCCTGTAGTCCCAGCTACTCGGGAGGCTGAGGCAGGAGAATGGCGTAAACCCGGGAGGCGGAGCTTGCAGTGAGCTGAGATCCGGCCACTGCACTCCAGCCTGGGTGACAGAGCGAGACTCCGTCTCAAAAAAAAAAAAAAAAAAAAAAATGGATACAAATTATTTGCAGCATACATGACAGACTAATGGTTAATCTTTTAATATGTAAAGAATTGTTACCAACCTGGAAGAAAATAAATGAATACCAAAAGAAAGATAAATTTCCGGAAAGAAATGGGACAAAGAACAGCACTTTACAAAAGATGAATTAAAAAGGTTAAAAAACATTTTAGAAAGCTTACTATATATTTTGAAACTTTCATAAGGAATGTATTTTAACCATTGTAACTTTTAAAAGAAGTAAGGAGAAATTAAAATTTAAGGATTATTTTTTTGATTAGTACTTCAAAACAAAACCAGAAATACTGATAAGACAAAATTAAGTTACTTCCAAGGTTGAAAATTCACACAACGGGAGTATAAGATGCCCCAAATGAATTTCTTCTGAGAATAATTTTTTCAATATATTAATGAGGTTTCCTGTTACAGTGTGCTTTCTTAAGAGACTTATTAAAAGGGGCATATTTCCTTCGGATACAACCTCATGGAAAACTACTATTCAAAATTAAAGACTTGACTTAATTACAACTTCCCTTCTGAAGCCTTCTCACGCATTTTAGGCAAAGATCACTCTCCATCCTGGGTCCCCAGAGCACTCTAGGCACATCCCAATGGGATCCTTAGCACCAGATTGAAATCACTAGTTCACGTGGAATAGTCATCGTCATCATCATCATCATCAAGCACTTATATGCAGTGGCATTGTACTAAAAGTTTTATGTAAATTTCCTATTTAATCTTCAGAACAATCCAGTGAAGCAGATATTATTACCATCATTTTCAAATTATCAGAGGTTTAGGTGAAGGGGTTTACTCATGTCACTCAGCAGGATGCAGCAGAATCAGTAACTAAACTCAACTCCACCTAAGACCAAAACCTTGATCCTAACCACTCCTTATCCATCATCCCCTCCATACAGCAGTCTTCCCCAGCGAAGTGTGAACTTCTGTGGCCAGACACCACTGCCCCTTATTTATCTTTTTGTTTCCAGGGCATCATATGGAGGCTGCCACACAATTGGTAGCCATTAGTGTATGTTCATTAGTTATTTCAGCCATTCATTCACTCAGAGAAAGGTCAACATACTCTCATGTGTTAGTGATGAGTATGTAAAGTGGCATAACCTTATTTGGTAAGCAATACAGAAACATCTATAAAAATTTAGAATTCACAGCCATTTCATGGATAGAAGTTGATCCCATGGACTTACTTGCATAACTATGCAGAAACATATCTATCAGGATGTTCTTTTTTATTTTTATTTGTAATATCTAAAAAACAAAAGCAACCCAATTAGCTATCAACAAAAGACTGGTTAAATAACTTAGAGCACCTCAATGCTATGTAACCATTTAAAACACTATGCTAAATCTGTATGTGTTGCTATGAAAAGAGTTCTACAGTTTATTAACAAGTGAAAAAGCAGGATGCAAAACAAAATGTGAAGTCCGATCTTATCTGTATAAATTTTTTTTTTTTTTTTTTTTTTTTTTTTTGAGACGGAGTCTTGCTCTGTCACCCAGGCTGGAGTGCAGTGGCCGGATCTCAGCTCACTGCAACCTCCGCCTCCCGGGTTCATGCCATTCTCCTGCCTCAGCCTCCCGAGTAGCTGGGACTACAGGCACCCGCCACCTCGCCCGGCTAGTTTTTTGTAATTTTTAGTAGAGATGGGGTTTCACCGTGTTAGCCAGGATGGTCTCGATCTCCAAATATATACATCTAGAAGGATACCCAAGTATGTTAACAGTGGTCACATCTGGGGAACAGGCTGGGAAGAAGAGGGGTGGGACTTTTTCTTTTATACCCTTCTAAACCATTTAAATTATTTACCATGTAATTAGTTAGACTGGCATGTAATACTTTTATGAATGAATGAATTGTTGCTCTACTGTTCGGGGTTTTTTTTTTCCTTTTTGTTGTTTTCAACACCAACAAAGACTAAGATGAAGTACAGTTAACTTGGGTTGGCCAAGATGGCTAGCTGTGAATCCATCCTCTCATATTCCTGTTTTTCATTCAAAGACTATATCCTTATCTTAAAGATTTGGCAGCTTGTGCATACATATCCCTCCTTCCCACCCCCAAAAAACTAACAAACACACCCTATAAGTAATATCAACCTTTCCCTCAAATTTTATTTGTTAAACCTTCAAAGGGTACATGAGAAAGGCAAGTCTTACCTGTGGTCAGCCAATTAAATCTGCTTTTATTTATGGTTTATCACTAACTAAACATACAGCTAAAAGGACAAAGTTAATTACTACTCTTGAAAGGAGAAATTGAAAATGCTGATGGGTGAGCAGCAGGACAATTCTTGTATTTCTAATGTCTTACTCTCATTGATCATATCAGCCCTCACAAAAGACTGTCTTGCCTAAAGTTACCATTCCTTATTGCAGCATCCTTTTTCATTTTATTCTGCCCTTTCTACGCAAAAAGAGGTACCAAAAAAAACTATCTTTACCTGTAGTCTCTTAATTCTAGCAAATTAATATCAATTTCTATATATTTGAAGATTCTGCTATTTTCTCCTTTTAGCTAATCCCTTCCAAATTTATATAGTTTCTCTCTACTTTTATAAATTATACTAGGCTACAAAATAGTTTCAAAAACATTTCACCTAGAAAACCTCATCTAGAAAGGCAAATTGATCTTGGTCTGTCTACATTTGCCATGGCCTCATCCCCTAGCCACTAAGATCCCTGTTTGTAATCTCAGGTCTCACCCCAAGACCATACTCTGGCAAGTCCTGAATCAATATCTCTTATGTCTTGACCTCCAGAGCTATATATCCAACTAGCCATCTACCAGCATTTCTGGGAGGTCCCAGAGCAACCTCAAATGGGATTCACTATGTGTCTCCCAACCCCCACATCTCCTCTCTCTTCTGCATTCTTTGCCTAGGTTAAGAGCATCACATGCAGATGGCAAAGCCAGACTGTCCTTCAACAGCCTCAAGTGGCCTGGAGACTCCACATTCTGCATATGTCAGAACTTGTTCCATCCTCCCCATTTCTAAAAGTGGTCATCATTTCTCATCCATTCGAACCCATCAGATTCCCAAGGGATGGCCCACACCTTGTTTCTTTGGCCTTCATCTCACCTAGCCTGTCCTCCTTATTTCTGGCAGAAAAACCTTTCACAAACGTAGAACTAGTCATGTCACTCCTATGATTAAAGTCTTTCAATAACTAACTCCCAGCACCTACAAAATAAAGTTCAAATCCCAGATGCCTGACATACAATACCCTTCACAATGTGGGCCTCCAGCCTCAGCTCAGGCCATGACACCAACCGAATCACAACCTGTCTTGAGCTGAGTGCAGCAGAGGCTGCTGGTTGCCCATCCGGACATCATTCTCTGTTTCTCCTTAGTAGTACAAAACGAACTTTATTCAGGAGGCCATGAATCCCACTGCAACACCACATTTCTCACCTTCCCTGGTAGTTATGTATGACCTTGTGCCTAAGTTCTGACAAATGGGACTTTCAAAGTGAAGGATGCTCTTTTTCCCCCATCACCCTCTCTTTCCTCCTGCTGACTAGAATTCAGAGTTGATAGCTGAAGCTTGAGATGCCAGGTAGGACTATATGGCAGATGTGGCAGATTTGTCCCTGATGACTGTGGGGCCTCTACAACAGCCACAGACTATAAATACAACTCCCAGACTTCTCTCCCAACCATCTCACTGATATTTTGCAGTCTTCACTGATATTTTGGAGTTTTCTGTTATATACAACCAAATCTGATTTTAACTGATAAGCTGCGCATGCCCTTCTTTTACCCACCTCCACAGCACATGACGGCAGCAAGGAAAGGCACCGTGTGCCATCCCACAAACTGCATGCCTTTGGGGAAAGCAGACCTGGCAGGAAGACCTGGCTCTGCCTTTTAACTGTGGCATGCCCATAAATAATGCTCTCTCTGAGACTTACCTTCTGCAACTGAGAGAGTAAGAATCTAGAAATTCTTATGAGATAATAATATAGTCATGATGAATAAGCTTACATATGTAAGAGCACTTAGCATAAAGCTTAGCACTTAGTAGACAAAGGGTAGCTACTCATAATTTACCCGTATCACTGTCTCTGTATAAAAACTCCTTGGGGCCAGGTACAGCGGCTCACACCTGTAATCCCAGTACTCCGGGAGGCTGAGGTGGGTGAAACACCAGAGGTCGGGAATTTGAGAACAGCCTGGCCAACATGGTGAAACCTCATCTCTACTAAAAATAAAAAACTAGCTGAGTGTGGTGGTGCGCGCCCATAGTCCCAGCTCAGGAGGCTGAGGCAGGAAAATCGCTTGAACCCGGGAGGTGGAAGTTGCAGTGAGCCTAGATCGTGCCATCGCACTCCAGCTTGGGCGACAGAGTGAGACTCCGTCGCAAAAAAAAAAAAAAGTCCTTGAGAGTAAATGTCCAGAAACTGAGCTTTCATAGTCCTGTACACACTTTCTGGTGCTTCAATACAGTGTAAGAAACTTGAGTCCTAAGCAGGATCCAGGCTTATGACAAATTAGTACCCCCATGCTTGGCACAGTGTCACACACAGTAGGACCTTCAGAATATTTGTTACACAAGTGAGTGAACCAATACAACACTTTAGAAAGGAAAAGAAAAAGGCAGAGTGTACATAATTGATCACTGGGTTCAGCTCCTGATTTTCATTTGCCTAATTCTGATTTCTTTTTGGCCTTAGGCAGATAGAATAGAGAGTATTTTTATACTAGCATTTACATTTTTTTAAACAACAAAAACTAGTTTTTAAAAAGTCAAAAAGAAAACACCCAAAAAAATAAACGTTCACTCCAGGCAAACTTCCAAATATTGTGATATGTTTTCTCTTTGTTTTAGGGGAGAGGTTCACAATGAAACAAAATATTACAGCAACCTTTTGCAGATTCAAAAGGTTAAATTCAAAATGTTATCAATAATGTAACTCCCACTGTTTTTACCAAGAAAACCTTGATCCATAAAGATACACAATTTCTATTACAAGAAGATGAAGTGGAAATGTACCTGAACTTGTAAAACTGTCATTACTTAAACATGTCTTAAAATTCAAGATAAAGACCTTCGCACAAATATTTGACTTTCTACTTTCATTTCCAGTGAACTGAACAAAGGAAAACAAACTTGGGAAAAATGTCTATTATGATTAGAAACCAGGGAAGAATGCCATACCTAAGTTGGAAACTTTGAGGTATTTCTGCAAGATATAATTTAGGAAAAAGGGAATTTGATAATGAAGTACATGTTAAAGAAAAGGCTGCCTTGCGAAGAGCCGGAAGGAAACCAATGTGGAACTGCAGTCAAGCCCCGAGCCAGGAGGAGCAGGTATATATATTGTAACAATGGGTCTCTGGACAGTAAGCTGCTAAAAAGCAAATCTTGACCCTTCTTGGGCCTCAGATACCTAGTGCAAAGCAGATTTAATGAGGAAGACCGACTCAGCCCTCATCCCTGCTTACCCTCAGCAGTGTAGCACACTGTGGCAAAATGTGGGTATGGCCATGACTCCTAACAAAGCCTCCATGTTTGGATCTTCTGCCCCTGTAAGTATTGGGCTATGCTGAAAACAAACAACTATGGAGAAAACAAATCCTTCATACAGTGGCAAAGCTCCCTCCAGCAGCTGCCTACAATAATTGCGTATTCCCTTCTCCCCTCAGTTTACTGAATCTTTCTCAAGCAAAACGAAATGTAGCAAATTTAAACTATTCCCTTCTTTCTTTCTCTATCTGGGCCTGAACACCAACCACACAATCTCTAACAGAGCCCATCAGAACTACCAATAGCAGGCAAACCTAAACTTCTTTAAGGTGAGACAAGAGAGAAAACAGTCACTGCAGTTTGAAATTTTATACTTTTTTTTTTTTTGTACTCAATGGAGTAAAATCAATATGCTCTTTCTAAGGAAATAAGACCATGTAGCAAAAAATAAAAAAAGGGACAATGAAGTTTCCTTTAGGCCTCTGTATGTATATTACCATATGTCACATATGACAAATTTATCCCATTTTCACTCATTATTGTCTAAGTATTTTTCTTGTAATCCAGCTAAATCTTTATTCTCTTGTAGCTTATTATAACCATCAAATTCTGAAATATTTCCAAACATTTTTAAATGTAGCTAAATGAAAAAATAGAAAAAAAATGTAATGATGGTCATAAAAAAAACCAACAGAAGTTTTCCAAACACATTTCTTAACAATGCCTTAGTCACTGGTAAATTACTAGAGCTAGTATACATGAGACACAAATTTCTAATTAACGTACTAAGATAATTTTTTAGAGAAAGTTTCTATCAGAAATCTAAAAATGACAATTTTCTAAATATACAGATGAAAAATCAGCACTAAAAATCTAAAGTTCTTTTTTAAATCTTCAACTTGGAAGAATATCTCCAGTCAATACAGAGACCTACAATCTACTGGGATCATAGAAGAATGCGCACTAAAGCTTTGAGGGGGGTGTGTGTGTGTGTGTGAGCGAGAGTATGAGCGAGAGAATGAGAGAGATCACACACATGTGAGAGTAAGCCCAACAATCCAACGTTGGTATAGACCATGCTAATATTTTTTATTTTTTATTTCAAGCGAGGTCTGAATTTTCTCTAAATATTTTGCAGTCTGTAGCACAGTGCTAGCAGACAGTAAAAGTGATAGCCAAGGTGTTGCATGCAAAATCAAGTATCTAGCTTGTTTTAAGCAGACTAAACTTAAATAGGAATTTCCAATGAATAAAGCAGATTAGGGAGAAGCACAAAATATGTAATAGCTTTCACTTTATATTAACTTTTTCTTTCCCATTTCAATGCAGCATTCAATATATAATAGTGAATTTCCTGCAACTTCTAATATAATTTCATGATGTTGAAAATAAGTCATTATTGAAAGAACTCAGTATCAGGTTTCCGTGTAGAGCAGATTATTTCTTCATAGAAGATAATCTTCTTAGATTTAAAGTGAAATACCGCACGTACTATGAAGAGTTTGGGGAAAGGAGAGGTATTTCTTGGTGTGATGGCTAATTTTATGCATCAACTTGATTGGGCCAAGGGGTGCCCAGACCAAATATTATTTCTGTGTGTGTCTATGAGAATGTTTCAGGATGAGATTAACATTTGAATGAGTGGACTCAGTAAAGTGGACAGCCCATCTCAATGTGGGGTGGCCTGAACAGAATAAAAGGCAGAAGAAGGAATTTGTCCCTTCTTTCTTGCCTAACTGCATGAGCTATGCCATCTCATCACATTTCCTGCACAAGGACTAGAATTTACACCATAGGGTCCCCTGGTTCTCAGTCCTTCAGGCTTTGAGTAAAAACATCACCACCTTTCCTGGGTCTCTAGCTTACAGACAGCAGACTTTGAGACTTCTGGGCCTCCATAATTACATGAGCAAATTCATTATAATAAAGCTCCTAAAAGTATAGATACAGATGTATATAGATGCATACACACATGCACAAACATAAAACTTACTGGTTCTGGGAACCCTGACTATGCACTAGGTGCATTTTTTTAAATGTAAAACTTTTCATGAAAAATGAAAAAACAGTGAATGTTGGTAGCTTATTTGATAATACATACAGTACTTTGGGGTACTATGGCTACATCAGGTCATAAGTAATAAAAGTAAATACGTATTTATGCCACCAGCATTTAATAAAATATACAAAAGGAAGGAAAGCAGACTCTTGACAAAGTATTTTCAGTCATTGTACTTACTTAAAGAGAAAACAACTCTACAAGTATTCTTACTTTGTTGTGGTATTTAAGTACTATTTTAAAAGTTAAATTCTTTATCTCTCACAATAAAGATGGGGGAAGGACCAGTTTGAAGAATCAGTGCAAATACTTCCCATTAAAATAGACATATTTAAGGACAAAGCTTTTAACAATGAGATTTGAGAATATGCTGCATCTATAATATAAAACTAGAAAACACAGTCACACAAAAGAATAATCTGAGATTTGTAATAATTGCTTAGAGGTTTTTTTGAGTTTTTGTTTTATTTTTTTGAGATAGAGTCTTGCTCTGTTGCCCAGGTGGGAGTGCAAGCATAGCTCTCTGCAACCTGGACCTCTTGGGCTCAGGAAATCCTCTCACCTCAGCCTCCCGAGTAGCTAGGACTACAGGCGCATGCCAACACAGCCAGCTAATTTTAAATATTTTGTAAAGATGGGGTCTCACTGTGTTTCCCAGGCTAGTCTTGAATTCCTGGGCTCAAATGATCCTCCCACCTCGGCCTGCAAAAGTGCTGGGATAACAGGCATTAGCCACTGTGCCTGGTCCACCTAAGAGATTTTTTTTTAAAGATTAATAATTTTAAAATTTTAATGATGGCAAAGGAATCACAGGATAGACAGAAGAAAAACCCAAATCAATAAAATAGACAAGATAGGGAAATTCTGTTATAAATCCAAATAATTTTGAAAGTGATGGGCATAAAAAGATGAGAGAAATATATTACAGATCCAGAAGAACCAAAGTAACTATAATAATAATTTCAAAAACAGAGGAAAGAAGGGATTATCAAAAAAGATAGTTGAAAATACTTCCCTGGAGTCAAAAAAGACATGAAACTTTAGGATGAAAGAGATGACTAAATACCAATTAAATCACAAAATTAATGAATATTAAATTTGGAAATTTCAAAAATAATAAAAATTCCTAAAAGAAGCCAAGCAATCAAAAAACAAGTTTCTTACAAAGGAAAAAACGAATATGACATCAGACATCACTTACAATACTAACCGCCACAAGACAACAGACTGGTTGTCTAGAACACAGGTCACAAACTATAGCCCTAAGACTGAATCTGGTCTGTTGCCTGTTTTTGTAAACAAAGTTGTATTGGAACACTGTCTGTTTTGGTACTGTCTGTGGTTTCTTTCATATTGCAGTGGTACAGTTGAATTGTTGTCAAAGATTCCATGGCCTGAAAAGCCTAAAATATTTACTATCTGGCACTTGACAGAAAATAATTGCCAAATCCTGGGCTAGAATTCTGGGTGGACAAAAGAAACAAAAACAAAAAACAGTGACCTCAGAATTCTATCCTATTCAAGAATTCACTGATGCATACAAAGACAGCCTCAAAAATAAAAGCATTGTGAAAACATACCACTCCATGGACCATGCTGAAAAAATTACTTAAAGGAATATTCCATCTGACCAAGAAATTAATCAAAATATATAAATCAAGAATAAGGAAGATATGCTATAACAGCAGGAACAAGGAACCATGATGAACCCAGGAAATTTAGAGTTCAGTTTAAATGACTGTTCTTTATAATATAGTAAGAAAATAATCGAATGTCAACGAAAAAAATTCCTTAAAGAATATACACATCTTTAAACTACTATTAATTTTAAACACCAGTTTATGGTGACAAAAGCTAGAAAGAAAAAGCACATTGGCTGGGTGTGGTGGCTTACACTTGTAATCCCAGCACTTTGGGAGGCCGAAGCAGGCGGATCACCTGAAGTCAGGAGTTTGAGACCAGCCTGGTCAATATGGTGAGACCTGTTTCTACTAAAAATATAAAAAATTAGCTGGGTGTGGTGGCACATGACTGTAATCCCAGCCACTGGGGAGGCAGAGGCAAGAGAATTACTTGAACCTGGGAGGTGGAAGTTGCAGTGAGCCAAGACTGCTCCATTCGACTCCAGCCTAGGCAACAGAGCGAGACTACGTCTGAAAAAACAACAAGAACATTGGGAAAAATGGTCAAAATCAACTTTTCGAAACTCTAGAAATTAGCCAAAGGCTTACAACAATCCAAATGTTTATTCTCTATAAGAACAGTGAGCTTTGTGTCTTTTCAACTTGTCCCATTCCCATCCCCCTCTCCCCAGCTTCATGGTAAACTTGAAAATCAGCAGCCTCACAACTAAAGTAGCTGTGACAACCACCAACAGCCTGGCAGCCAATGGAGGGGCAGAACAGGTTTGGAGCTCAACAACAGCTCCATCCCAGAAAACTGTCACTAATTAATTTGTCTGGCAGTTCCCCGAAAAAGTGCATTGTCAGGTCTTATCTTTACTTGATCTGACTCATAGCTCTCTCTGTGCAAAAAGCCCTATCCCTAGGACATTTATTTTAAAAATCAATGGCAATTGTTTAATATCACAGCTGTCTGGGGCAGCAATCCAGTTAGAGCTAACAAGAGGCTAACCAAAAAACTTAAAAGGAAAAATTGGGGAAGAAGATGTCCTGAGGAGGCTTTGAAAAGCTCCGACATATTCCAAGGAATCTAGAAGGCTATCTACGCAAATATGCATGGCTGTGTGAATGCCCGTAGAACCTTAAAAGGCCCTAATCTCTGATCTCTGGCTGACCTTGAAGTTCTATGCAAGCAGGAAGTGAAAGTTAAGGCAAAGTTGTTAACTTACCTTTAAAATGGTAAAAGTAGACCCCAAACAGAGGCCCTCTAAAAACAATGAGAGATTGGCTCAAGGCATTTAAGGAAATCTCTCATTGATTAGCTGAAAATTAACCTTAACAAGCACAAATGGCAACGGCTACACATAAAGAATACGGACTTTACAAAATTGATCCAAGAAAATCACTAAACAGGTGGCTGAGAGCAGTGGCTCATGCCTGAATCCTAGCACTTTGGGAGGCTGAGGTGGGCGGAAAGCTTGAGCTCAGGAGTTGAAGACCAGCCAAGGCAACATGGCAAAAACTCATCTCTACAAAAAATACAAAAATTAGCCAGGCACGGTGGCGTGCACCTGTAGTCTCAGCTACTAGGGAGGCTAAGGTAGGAGGATTGCCTGAGCCTGGGAAGTTAAGGCTACAGTGAGTCATGATCACACCACTGTACTCTAGCCTACGCAAAACGGTGAGACTCTGTCTCATTAAAAAAAAAAAAAAAAAAAAAACTAAACAAATAACAACAACAAACAACAATGACCAACAACCATAATAGGATAAAGGGATCTCATAGCCCTGCCACGTTTGAATACTTTTGTCCCCTCCAAAATTCATATTGAAACTTAATCTCCAGTGCAACAGTTTGGGGAGAAGTGCCCTTTGGGAGGTGATTGATTCATGATTCTTGAATGCATTAGGGCCTTTATAAAAGGGCTAGATGAAGGGAGTTTTTCCCTTTTTCCCCTTCCACCTTCTGCCATGTGAGGACACAGCATTTCTTCCCTCCAGAGAACACAGAGTTGGAGACATCATCTTGGAAACAGAGACTAAACTCTCATCAGACAATAAACTTGCTACTGCCTTAATCTTAGACTTCCCAGCCTCCAGAACTGAGAAAATAAATTTCTGTTATTTATAAATTACTCCATCTGTGGTATTTTGTTATAGCAGCACACAGGAAAAAAATTGGAATTACCAAACAAAGAATTTAAATTAGCTCTTGCAAATATGTTCAAAGAACTAAAGGAAAGCGTGTATGAAGAATTTTTTTAAAGTATGAGAATAATGTATCACCAAATGGATAATATCAACAAGGAGATGGAAATTGTTTGTTAAAAGAAGGAAAAGAAAAACCACTAACACCAAATAGATATTCTGGAATTCAAAAGTGTAATAACCAAAGTGAAAAGTTCACTAGAGCCACTCAAGAGCAGATGTAAACTGGCCAAAGAAAGAACAAGTAAACCTGAAGGTAGGTAAATTAAGACAATTCATTCTGAGAAACATTAAGAAAAAAGAATGAAGAAAAACAAACAGATCCTCAGAGACTTGTAGAACACCATCAGATATACCATAACACATAACAGATAACACATACGAAAACAAGTAAGACATACATGTGCTGGAAGTCACAGAATAAAAGCAAGAAGGAAAAGAGGAAGAAGTATGTTTGAATAAATAATAGCTAACAACTTCCCAAATTTGATGAAAAACATTAATATGAACTTCCAAGAAGCTCCACAAACTTCAAATAAGATAAAAAAAAAAATGCACACCTAGACACATCATAATCAAACGGTCAAAAGAAAAAGACAAAGAATCTTAATAACAGCCAGGCACAGGGGCTCATGCCTGAAATCCCAGCACTTTGGAGGCTGAGGTGGGTGGATCACTTGAGGTCAGGAGTTTGAGACCAACCTGGGAAACATAGTGAAATCCCATCTCTACTAAAAATATCAAAAATTAACCAGGCATGGTGGCATGCACCTGTAGTCCCAGCAACTTGGGAGGCTGAGGCACAAGAATTGCTTGAACCCAGGAGCCAGAGGTTACGGTGAGCGAAGATCACACCACTGCCCTCAAGCCTGGGTAACAGAGTGAGGCTCCGTCTCAAAAAAAAAAAAAAAAATCTTAAAAGCAGCAACAACAAAAAAACATAAATCACTAGAGATCCTCAGATCCTCATAAGATTAACAGCTGAATTGTCAATGGAAACCTGGAGGCCAGAAGGCAGTGAAAACAACAAATTCAAAGTGCTGAATGAAAAACACTACCAGCCAAGAATTCTATTTTCAGCAAAACTTTCCTTCAAAAACAAAGAAGACAGGATGCCAAGACAATGCAATATGAAAAGAATCATCTTTTTAAAGACAGTGCTGGGACAACCAAATATCCATATACAAAAGAATAAGTTGACCCCAACTTACACTATTTACAACAATTCAGTCAGAATACATCAAAGACCTAAATGTAAGGCTAAAACAATAAAGCTCTTAGAAAAAAACAGAGGCATAAATCTTCATGACTTTGGATTAGGCAATGGTTTCTTAGCTATGACACCAAAAGCACAAATAACAAAAAATTATTGCATAGGACTCCACCAAAATTGAAAACTTTGCTACAAAGGATACCACCAAGAGAGTGAAAAAACACAATGGGAGAAATACTTGCAAATCACATATCTCACAAGGAACTTATTATCCAGAATACATAAAAAACTTAGATAACACAACAGTAAAAAAGCAACTCCATTAAAATTGGGCAAAAGATGTGAATATTTGAAGAAACAATCATTGGCTCACCAGTAAGCTATACAGACACAGGAGCAGCACCTAGGAAGCCAGGCCGAAAAATAAATCTAAGCACACAAAAATTGAGCAGAGATATCTATAGACACATATCACAGAGAGACAGATTCTACAGGCTAAGAGCAAGCTAGTTACCAAAAAAACAAACAAACCAACAAAACACTTTAAAAAGTAAATCAGAATCCAGAGATACTACAAGATATTGTCAAAAAGATTTCAACAACAAAAAAAATATAGGACATGCAAAGAAACAAGAAAGTGACCTATAATCAAGGGGGGAAAATCAGTCAAGGAAAATGAAGTCTAAGTGGGCCAAGATGTTTAATTTAGCAAAGACTTCAAAGCAGCCATTATGAATATGAGTCAAGAATTTTAAAAAATTCTGTTCAAAAAAATAAAGTAGGCCAGGCGCGGTGGCTCACGCCTGTAATCCCAGCACTTTGGGAGGTTGAGGTGGGAAGATCTCAACGTCAGGATATTGAGACCATCCTGGCTAACATGGTGAAACCCGGTCTCTACTAAAAACACAAAAAGAAAAATTAGCCGGGCATGGTGGCAGGCACCTATAGCTCCAGCTACTCAGGAGGCTGAGGCAGGAGAATGGCGTGAACCCGGGAGGCGGAGCTTGCAGTGAGCCGAGATTGTACCTCTGCACTCCAGCCTAGGTGACAGTGTGAGACTCCATCCCCATCCAGAAAAAACTAAAGGAAACTAATGTTCCCAGAATTAAATGAATATATGACACCAATGACTCAACAAATAGAGAATAGCAATGAAGAAACTGAAACTTTAAATAAGCATCAAACTCTACAGTTGAAAAGAACAACTGCCAGGCACAGTGCCTCACGCCTGTAATCCCAGCACTTTGGGAGGCCAAGGCAAGTGGATCACAAGGTCAAGAGATCAAGACCATCCTGGCCAACATGGTGAAACCCCATCTCTACTGAAAATACAAAAATTAGCTGGGCGTGGTGGCGCATGCCTGTAGTCCCAGCTACTTGGGAGGCTGAGGCAGGAGAATCACTTGAACCCGGGGGCCGGAGGTTTCTGTGAGCTGAGACCACACCATTGAACTCCAGCCTGGACAACAACAGTGAAACTTCGTCTAAAAAAAAAAAGAAAAGTACAACTACTGAAATAAAAACGCATTACATGGACTCAACAATGGGTTTGAGATGATGGAAGAAAAAAGGCAGTGTACTTAAACAGCTCTATAGAAATTACCCAACATGAAAAAAGAAAGAAAAAAAGACTGAAGAAAAATTAACACAGTCTAAGTGACTTGTGGGACAATATCAAGAATACCAATATACTATACGTGGAATAAGAGTCCTAGAAGGAGAAGAGAGACAATGTGGCAGGAAAACAAATTTTTTTTGAAAAATAATGGCTGAGAATCTCCTATAGTTGATGCAAAAATTAATCTACAGACCCAAGAAGCTCAATAAATCCCATGTAGGATAAAACTAAAGAAATCTACATACGCCAGGCACGGTGGCTCATGCCTGTAATCCCAACATTTTGGGCGGCCGAGGCGGGTGGATCACAAGGTCAGGAGATCAAAACCATCCTGGCCAACATGATGAAACCCCGTCTCTAATAAAAATACAAAAAAACTAGCTGAGCGTAGTGGTGCGCACCTGTAGTAGTCCCTCCAACCTGGGAGGCTGAGGCAGGAGAATTGCTTGAACCTGGGAGGCAGAGGCCGCAGTGAGTCAAGATTGTACCACTGCACTCCAGCCTGGCAACAGAGCGAGACTCCATCTCAAAAAAAAAAAAAAGAAAAGAAATCTACATTTTTACACATCAGAGTCAAACTGCTGAAAGAGAAAAATAACTTACTATAAACAGGGAAATACAAAAATACAATGAATGACTGACTTCTCATCAGAACAACGGAGGCCACAAGGCAGAAGAATAACACTGAAAATGCTGAAAGGAAAAAAATATATATGTCAACTAAGAATTTTATATTCAGCAAAACCCTTTCAAAAACAGAGGCAGAATAAGACATTTCCAGATAAACAAAAACTGACAGAATTAATTACTGGCAGAGCTGTATGAGAAAGACTAAAGAAAGTCCTTGGGGCCAAAAGGAAATTACACTGGATGGTAACTCAAATTCACAGGAAAGAATGAAGAACACTGGGAATAGTAAGTAGGAAGGTAAACACAAAAGACTGTTTTTTTCTTTTTTCTTCTATTCCTTTTTAAAACATAAGCATTCTTAAAGCAATAATTACAATACTATTTGTTGGATTTATAGTACATACAGATGTAACTTATATTGTTGTGCGAATTAGGAGGAGAAGAGACACCTTGGGGTAAAGGAGGAGGATCTTTTCTGAGTGCACTCAGACCCAGAAGACTCAACATCCAAAATTGGGCCCAGAACAAAGACAGCACTTGACTCATACATACTTCTAAAAGGGGATGGGCTAACTTGAGTCAGGCTTACACTGGTGCAAAGCGAAAGCAAGGAAACAGAGGCAGGACTGTTGGAAGCAAGTCCCCCAAAATCTGGCCATAAACTGGCTCCAAAACTGGCCATAAACAAAATCTCTGCAGCACTGTAACATGTTAATAATGGCCGGAACACCTGGCCCACCCAGGGCAGAAAACTGCTTAAAGGCATTCTTAAGCCACAAGCAATAGCATGAGCAATCTGTGCCTTAAGGACATGCTCCTGCTGCAGTTAACTAGCCCAACCTATTTCTTTAATTGGGCCCATCCCTTTTAGTTAAACAAATATCTATAGAAACAATGCTAATGACTGGCTGGCTGTTAATAAACATGTGGGTAAATCTCTGTTGGGTGCTCTCAGCTCTGAAGGCTGTGAGACCCCTGATTTCCCACTTCACACCTCTATATTTCTGTGCGTGTGTCTTTAATTCCTCTAGCACCACTGGGTTAGGGTCTCCCTGACCGAGCTGGTCTCAGTACAGGACAAAGAGAGTTAATCAAATTGTAACAGGTTCAGAACTCAGGATTACACATGACCATTGCTATGCAACTCAGATGGCCATTATCTAGGTTTGCCCTAGTGTCTAGCAAGCCTTATTCCATGGCCTTCACTATGGTGCCAGGTGGCCATATCTCAGGCCTGCTCAGTCAGTTTATGACCTTCACTCCACTCCTTAGATAAAACAGAATACTTGAAGTCACTAGTTACAGAAAACAGGAATCTATAAACTCATACTGTAAAACAAAGGAAAATTTGTTTTTCTTCTCCCTATGTGGAGTGAGTGGTGAGAGAATCTCCAGAGCACATTCTTTTGTTTCCTGGCTTCTTCGATATTATTATCAAGACTTTTCCTGGGTCTGGACTGTGCCCGTTGCTGCCTCTGAGACAAGTCAGCCTAATATAGGAAAGCTTATTTCTTTTTCTTTTTGTTTTATTTTTCTTTCTTTCTTTAATTTCCTGCTTCAATATGACAATAATAACATAAATGGGGAAGGAAGAATGGAATTATATAAGAAGAAAATTGCTATATTTTACTGGAATCAGGTGAATACTAATCTGAAACAGACTATACTAAATAAAAGATGTAATCCCTCCAGCAACCACTAAAACAATTTAAAACATAGCTTAAAAATCAACAGAGGAAATAAAAGAGCACTTAAAAAAAAAATTCAACACAAAAAATTTTCTTTTTCATATGTATCATGCTTTTGAAATTCCACTAAATGACCAGTACTTCCCAAATTTTTCGCTAAGGTAACTGCAGAGGAAGTTAAAATCCCTGGAGGGTCTGCCTGCAGGCCTGCCCACAGAGCCAGTTTTTGCTTTAATATTTTGTGTTTTACCTTTAAATTTTTATCCTTTTTTTGAGTTGGAGTCTCACTCTGTCCCCCAGGCTGGAGTCCAATGGTGTGATCTTGGCTCACTGCAACTTCCGCCGCCTGGGTTCAAGCAATTCTTCTGCCTCAGCCTCTTGAGTAGCTAGGCTTACAGGCACCCACCAGCATCCTCAGCTAATTTTTATCCTTAAAATTTGTGAATTTTATTTATCTTCTATATGCTACCTTTGTGATTGTGTTTGTTATAAAAATAATGCATGGTTTTGTATGTTTGTATGTTTGTTTTTCTGGTTTATTTCTGCTAAAATGTTTAAGTCAAATTAATAGTTGAAGAAAATTTACCCAATAGGGCCTGTAATAGATGCATGCCTTCTTGAGAAGCAGAGGCCTAAATCAGTGGCTTTCAAACATTTTAGAACCTACAGTAAGAAAAACATCATGACCCATTTTATACACAGCACATGCATATACACACACACGCACACACATATATACACACAAAACTCTGACTAAAATCAAAATTTCTTTCCTAGCTCTTTCTTGTTTTTTAATTAATCACAGGACTTCTTGCAAGTGATTCTGGTTCCCTGTGTCACTACATCCAAAGAACGCTTAAATTTTTACAGTGGATTTGACTGCTTTAACCCAAAGTAATGACATGGGCAGTTAGGAAGATATTTTTTGTTTCTGTTCAATTTCCATCTCATAATTTGCTGCCTACTTCATCTAACAGTAAATTAGCTTATTCGGCTTTTTTTTTTTTGAGATGGAATCTCACTCTGTCACCCAGGCTGGAGTGCAGTGATGCGATCTCAGCTCACTGCAAGCTCCGCCTCCCAGGTTCACACCATTCTCCTGCCCCAGCCTCCCAAATAGCTGCCTCCCAAATAGACTACAGGCACCCGCCACCACGCCCAACTAATTTTTTTTTGTATGTTTTAGTAGAGACAGGGTTTCACCATGTTAGCCAGGATGGTCTCGATCTCCTGACCTCGTGATCCACCCGCCTCAGCCTCCCAAAGTGCTGGGATTACAGGCGTGAGCTATAACGCCCGGCCTCTGCTTGTTTATTTATGGATAATAATCAATACAAATCTGATTTTGTAGATGACGATTAGCATAAAAGATAAACATTGATGGATCATGTGCTATTATATCTGCATTTCTTTGTAGTACTATCAGTCATTCACTCAATATACAATTTTCAGGTGTACTTTAAAAAGGATATTTAAGTTACTGAAGAAAGAGATGGTACCTCAGATTCATCAGGGCACTGTGCTAAGCCCAAACACACCAAAAAAAAAAAAATGTTTGAAGATTATTTATATGTTTCTCTAAAGTACCATCAGGTGAAAGTTACATGAAGCCATAAGCTTAATATGGAGAGTAATTTTCTAACCTTTTATAAAGTGGGGTAAATGAAAAGGGATTCCCTATTAAATGGTGGACTCCTAATCCCTGCAAGTAGTAAAGCAAAAACTTTTAAATTACACATATAGGATATAATAAAGCAAATCCAATAACAAAAGGTATGCTAGGGTGTTAAAATACAGGGAGAAAACAAAGGAAGAAGTGTTTAAATATGACTAAGAAATCTAAGAAGACTTTTGGAGGAGGCAGCATTTAAGCTGGGCATTCATTTACACACAAGTCTTTACTACCCTAGCTTGAAATTTAAGGTTCAGAGGAATAAACTAAAAAAAGAGTTTATTTTTTCTAACACAACTTCACTCCTCTTAAAAATTCTGCCCTTCCTCTGAATTAAATGTATACAGAAATATATATAAACCTAATAGATATTTTAATGTCTCAATTAGGTGATAAAAGTTGATGGCCGGGCGCAGGGGCTCACGCCTGTAATCCCAGCACTTTGGGAGGCCGAGGCAGGCAGATCATGAGGTCAGGAGATTGAGACCATCCTGGTTAACACGGTGAAACTCCGTCTCTGCTAAAAATACAAAAAATTAGCTGGGCGTGGTGGCGGGCGCCTGTAGTCTCAGCTACTCAGGAGGCTGAGACAGGAGAATGGCGTGAACCCGGGAGGCGGAGCTTGCAGTGAGCCGAGATCATGCCACTGCACTCCAGCCTGGGCAATGAACAAGACTCCATCTCAAAAAAAAAAAAAAAAGTTGAATTGGAAAAGCAGTTTAAATACCTGAAGTTCTATATATAGCGAGGTTTAAGTCACCTGGGTTAGTCCTTTTAAAGATAGTTAAGTGTTCAATAGTAAACTCAATGAATCATTATGCTTGAGTAGAACATTTAACAGGCTAGCCCATCTTGGGAAGAATAACAGGCCATAACCCCTAAGGAACTATCTTTTAATCTTAATGGGCTGGGAGTTAACAAGAAGTAAATTACCATTCTCTGAAATGAGGATGTATTCTAAAGCCGCTACAAAAGATAAAATAGATAATTCTGAGACAAGCCCAAGGAAGCCTATCATGAGTGCACTTATAATTCAAATGAAAGGCCCTGATAGAAATCAAAGCTGTAGCTGGTTCTTCCTGTGTATTTAGCTGAATACAAAATGACTGAAAAAAAAGCTTAACTTTGAGACCAGTGTACTTTTAGATACATATGACTCAGTCCAAGTTCTTACTTGGGAAAATATGACAATGTTCCCATGCACACAATTACCAAGGGTACCTGTTCCATGAATAACGGTTTTAATGCAGTATGCTGTCAGGAGAGAGAAGAAAATCTAGGTAGTAAAGCAATCTTAATGAATGAAGTGTGAAGAAAAATGGCACTTCAAAGGGCACTGGAGTGGAAACCAGAACTGGGTGACCTCACATTATCATTAACTGCCTGTGTGTCCTTGGGGGAGTGACTTAACCTCCCTGGGTTGCAGTTATCCCGTCTGAAAACAAAGAAGATGAAGCAAGGACAGTAAGGGTTCACTCTCCCTCCCACAGTGCCTAACTCAGGAGGCAATGTTCTCAATTGTCCAGAGAGGGAGGTCACCCAAAATGCCTATAATGGCATGTGTGATGTGAAAAAGCACATTCCAAAATTACAGTTGCTTTCATTTACTTTTAGTCATAACTTATTTCAAAAGTTCAAATACAATTAGTGAGGAGGATTTTTGTTAAGCTAAAGAAACACGTGTTAAAGGTTTAGAAACACTTTCAATGAGAAGATAAGCTGTAACTCATATCAAAATATCATACCATGTAGGATCTTATAACTACTTATTTCTAGGCTTAGTAAAAATTAAACATTCTCATAGACATGCTGACAGTCACTGGTGGGACCAGTGGTGTTAGAGTCTCCACAGAATATTATTAAAAATACCCAGACTGTCAGAAAATAAATGTCTGTTATTTAAGCTGCACTGCCCACTCCCCCCAAAAAATAAAAAACAAACCCAGAGACTGTACTGACCCAGCAGCTGTTATAGATTTGACTTGGCACGTGGGCTCAGGAAACAGTCTAAGTATTACTCCATGTACTTAGCCTTACAGACGAACACAGAAGAGGAGATATGGCAGGTTCAGCATCTTTACCTCATCCAGAGCCCAGCAGCTACCTCAGTACACTGCTTCTTTTGCCTTCTCACTCACACAGGGTGCAGCAAGAGCCAAGGGGCACATAGGCCACCTTCACACAGAGAAGCTGCAACCTCCATTTCCTGCCCATCTTTTGTAGAGCTCTAGTTCCACAGACCCAAGGCTTCCATGCCAACTCACAGCTCCCAATTCAGGTATAGTAGCACACAGTAACAGGCAGGTACAGGTACATCCCACGTTATCACAACTCTGTGGCTTCCCAAAAACTAGTGCTGAGAGAAGATAAGTTCCAAGGATATTCCCCCAGGCAGGTCCGGCTTAGTCCAGGACTGATGTTAACTCTTTACTCACAAATATAAAAAATGTTGGTTGGGTGCCGTGGCTCACACCTATAATCCCAGCTCTCTGGGAGGCCAAGGCAGGAGGATTTCTTGAGGCCAGGAGTTCGAGATCAGCCTGGGCAACAGAGTAGACCTGTCTCTACAAAAAAATTTAAAAATTAGTTAGTCAGGCATGGTAGTGTGCACATGTAGTCCCAGCTACTCAGGAGGCTTGGGTTGGAGGATCACTTGAGCTCAGGAGTTCAAGGTTACAGTGAGCTATGATTATACTCCTGCACTCCAGTCTGGGTGACAGAGTGAGACCTTGTCTCTAAAAACAACAAGTTACAGCACCTTATAAAACAACTGACTCTGGTATACTTTTTAATGTGTCCCTGTGTACATGCATATAGTTTTTTAAATCCAGCTTTTCTTTTATAGCTATAAAGTGTTGATCATCTATTCATTTACACAGGCATTCTTTGAATTCAAAACTGTTAGCTTCACCTCAAGAAACCTTTACTGAAAGTCTACCACATAAACCACATGACTGTGTACCAGGGATACATATGATTTAGAAGAAGGTTTCTGCTCCTAAAGAGTCTAAGTCTATCAGCAAAGAAAAGGGATATACTTCCAAAAAGAATTAATAAAACATGGTAATATATGTGAAGTGCCACGTACATAAGAATTAAGGAAGAAAGAGACCAGTACATTGTAGACAGCCAGGGAAGGTTTGGGGAAAATAATTTCTGCTTACTGTTAATAACTACCATGTATTGATCTCTGACTACATGGCAAACTGTACTAGGCACTTTACATATATCATCTTACTTTATCCTCTCAACAACACAGTTAGTCAGTACTGTAATTATCTCCAATTTTCAGATGGGAAATTTGGACTTTGAGATGTTAAGTAATTCTGCCCAAGTGGTAAAGGCCAGATTCAAACTCAGATCAGTCTGACTCCAAAGCTAGTGATCTTAAGCACCAGACTAGAAAAGACTATCCTGAAGAAACATATAATATATTCTAGCCTGGAAAACGGTATAAACAAAATCACTTTCACAGTAAAGCACATAACATTACCCTATGCCTGACCACTCAACATCAGCAAAAACAACAGCATCCACAGCAGCAACAAGGGCATTTTTACTGAGCACCTACTATGTGTCAAACACTATTCAGACATTATCTCATTTAAGCTCCATAACAGATATGTAAGGTAGGTCTGAATCCACTTACAGGTAAGAAGACTGAAACCCTGAGAAGTTAAGTGATCTTCCCAAGGTAACACAATTAGAAAGGAGCAAAACTAGAATCCAAATCCAGGTTGGTCTGATTCTGAAATCCATATTTTCCATTACTAGGAAATACTGTCTTCCAGCAGACCACTTTGGCTGAAATAAGGAACTGTACCAAGGAGGCACAAGTATTAAGGCAGAAAGGCAGGTAAGGCCCAGAAAGTGGCCTGAATGTTTGGATTTCATCCAATGTCCCTTCTTTTGGCAACAACCAGCAGGAACCATTGTTTGCTCAGGTACACAGATCTATTCAGCATACAGAGAAGGCCTGAATAGGGTAGATGACCCATACAGAAAGGTGCTTTGGAAAAGTTAATATGGCCAGGAAACCAATTTAAAGTTTACTCCAATGGAACAGATACGAAGAATGAAAATTGTAGACAAAGAATTCTCCCAAAACTGGAATTAGAGAAAGACAGGTGATAAAAACATTACAAAGAAAAATCTGGTAATAACTGGATGGTGGGAAGGAGGCAAGGATAATTCCATGTCTACAAAGGGGCTGCTAACAGAAATATGAAAAACACAAAAAGAATAAGAATGAATTTCGACATGCTGAAAATAAGGAACAGTGAGACATCTAAGTGTTCAACGAAAGCTGGAAAAGCTAAAAGTTCAACAAAAAGTTGAACAGGACAGCAAAAAGGAGAGAGCCTGTGACATGCCAGCACAAACCTGCTTCTGTGAGAACAGGCTAGTTAACCCCAGAACACTGGGAACCAAGTCCATGCTGTTCCCTGCTATGTCCCCATCACACCTCCCACAGAGCAGTGCTCTACACATCTTTTCTGAATAATTATGAGCCAATACAAATTTCTCCAGCATCCCGAGGATATCATGACTCCATCAAATATGCCTTGATGAAATCCATACCCACTATCTTTTATTATATTCTTGCAGATGCCATGCAATCCTAAGAAAGAAAGAAATGAAGTCAATGTGAGCTACTCACAGTGAACCAATCATAACCCTCCCAAAAGTACTGATCATGAACAACCTAGAAGGGTAGTTCAAAGACTCTGTCCTTGATGATGCCTCACTCGATTACTTTAAAATGTTTTATTTGAGGACTAGAAAGTCTTCATTATGATCATTAAGTTATGGCTCAGGTACCTACACATAGATATTAATTCCCAAAAGCCTCCAAGAAGATCATAAGTTAAAAATCAGCACTGGCAAAGCTATGACTGCAAAGAGCCTATTATACTCTGCAGAATTTCAGAAATGATTGATAGCAGAGGTGAGTTTAGTTTTGACTCCCCAGTATCCATTCCCCCTTGTTCTGGAAACACAACAAACACTCTCACCCTACTCTCAGCTCAGTGGTTTGGGTAGGGCTGCCGAGCTGGGCATATGACCTAGTCTAAGTCAATTGGCACTTCTTTTCTTCCTGGTCACAAAGAATGGGTCAAGGACAGGCACGTAAGACCCAGGCCTAAGCCAGTCAGCCAATTTCATATCTCTGGCCATAGTGATTAATTTCAAGATGCCCATTTGGGTCAAGAAGAGTTAGGACCAGGACTTTATCAGACTGTTAGAAAACAAACTTGTTCTTTAGTACTAACAGTAAGGATGCCATGGAACCTAGAGCTGCTATGGGCCACCATGTGGCACCAGTAAATGAAACTGATATAGATGGAAGCAAAGCCAAAAGGCAGAGATAGACTGGATCCTAATGACACTGATCCAGCCAGCCCTTCTGTGAACTTTTCAGTCTCTGGGCCAATAAAATCTCATTTTTGCTTAAGCCAGGTTGAATCAGACTATACACTTGCACTGGAAAAATTCCTGCCCTAATCTAATTGCCCAAGTAGCCCTTACCTTGAAGATAAACTTGGGAAAGAATCCGACCCTCTATTTCATTTAGCAA
The DNA here is from genome assembly GCF_003255815.1 of Theropithecus gelada. NCBI lineage: Eukaryota > Metazoa > Chordata > Mammalia > Primates > Cercopithecidae > Theropithecus > Theropithecus gelada. The sequence continues at coordinate 55,947,457 of NC_037674.1, forward strand.
TCTATTTCTTTTGCTACATATATAATACAAGAATAATAGCCCATGGGAAATTTTTGCTTAGGAACTTATCATTGCAACTGAGGACACAAAAGCTTACTCTTTTCTAAGCTCTGATAATGTGAGCAAACAAGAAAGATAAACAGACAACGAAAGCTACACCAAGGACAGTCTGAGCTCTGATCAGCTAGTCCCAAACATTGTAAAGCTAGATTTATGCTTAAGCACTGAAGTTGCCACATTTTAAGTTGCTGATGCAAGTAGACATCCACATTACAGAGGGTGATGTTAGGAGACAACAAACAGCCAAGGCTGCCTACTCAAACATTTCTATAAACAACAGCAGCAAGCTTTGACCCCAGACTGCAGTTTCAAGAAACTGTGGGTATAATCCTCTATCCCTCTGCAACCCAGATTGCAAGTATCTGCAAAGAAAAATGCATGGGGGAAAAAAAGTCACTGTTACTACAAATACAGCATGAATAAATGCTATAAAGGAGAAAAAAAAAAATGAACAACCAGTTGTGGGGTATTTTTGGTGGACTTTTTTCTATTCAGAACCATATTCTAAATTTCTATTTTTAATATTCAGTATCTTTTCATTTGACACTTATATTTGACATATACTATAGGTTAGGATATTCTGTTTATGTTCATTTTCTGTCTCACCAGCTACAGTGTGAGTCCCTTCAAATCAGGGCCTTATCTTTCCAGACCTAAAATAGTATCCGACACAAAGTAGATGTGTAAAAAGATCTGCTGAAAATTACCAAAATATTAACTACTTGGCTAGTAATGAGTTTATCTTATAATGAATAATTCTGACTTCCTTGCTTAAAATTAATATATTACCATTTATTCGATAGCTCCTATGTGCCAAACAATGTGCTAAAAACCATACACAGGCCAAGTGTGGTGGCTCACGCCTATAATCCCAGCACTTTGGGAGGCCGAGGCAGGTGCATCATCTGTCAGGAGTTCGAGATCAGCCTGACCAACATGGTGAAACCCCATCTCTATTAAAAATACAAAATTAGCTGGCCATGGTGGCACATGCCTATAATCCTAGCTACTTGGGAGGCTGAGGCAGGAGAATCGCTTGAACCCAGCAGGCGGAAGTTGCAGTGAGCTGAGATCGCACCATTGCACTCCAGCCTGGGTGACAGAGCGAAACTCTGTCTCAAAAAAAAAAATCATACATAAATGATTGACTCACTTATTTGGATTGAGATTATCCTAATCAGGAAGTGCAAATAAGTTAAAAGGAAAAATAATGCTTCTTCCTTACTCTTTTCACCGCTGTACTTGAATAGAACTAGAACAAATGCACAGAAGTTCAAAGTGATACACTTTAGCTCAACCCAAGGAAGATGTTCTAGAAGGAGCAGAGCTGTTCTAAAAGGAATGAGCTGCCTCTAGAGGAATTGGTTACTGGAGGAAACCAAGTAAAATTTCAATTAGAGATGATGCAAGCATTGAAGGAGCTGTTAACAGTATTTGGGAATTGGAACAGTATCCTGGGTTCCACCATTAAGCCTGCAAGTCTGGAGTAGCTGCATTAAGTTTGAGCAAAGTCAGTAGTTATAATTTCCCACCTTTTCTTATCTATAACCCTAGACTGTTCTCCAAGATACTCTGTATTCCCTTATTATCTCATTGCCTTGAAATGCTTGCAATCTTTCCCCTTGAAAACATGAAAGAGTTTTAAAATGCTGACATTCATCTGGCCTATTGATGCAGGACATGAAGGAAGTAGATCTGAATATATTTTTGGTGCCTAAACATCTAGCAAAGCCCAAGACTAGACAATACAGGGAAAGTTAAACTAGCAAAGTACATAATCCCTCCACTGTTATGAGTCCTTGACCCTCTCCCCTCCCACTCCATCATACTGACTTTATAGGCAATGGCATTGTATTGGAAGGGGCAGAAACTGAGTAAACACTGCATAAAGTTGTGCTGGGGCTTCTTTGCAACCATCTAAGTCTCAGTCAAAAATATACATCTCTAAGATGGGTTTCAGGCATTATACTAAAAAATAATACCCTGAGCTTATTTTGCTTTCAGCTCTTTACCTGTTTCATAATGATAAAACTTCCCAAGCATCTGTTGGCCAGAAAACAGCATGTATTAAGACCCAGCAGTAGAGAAGGCAAAGTGGAGTTGGGAAACAGAGATACTCAGAGTGGCTGGAACTCAGACTATGAAGTGGGGAGTAGAAAGATGTGAAAATAGTAAGACAGCAGGGCCAAGATCAGGAAGAACCTCATTAAGTAGTGTTTACTTCAACCTAAGGGCAATAGTAAGTCACAGAAAGACTTTAAGGAGGGGAGAGAAGTGGCAGATTTGTGTTTTCAAAATCTTGTTTCAATTATTTTTAAATAACCAATAAAGAGGAAAGAGAAGATACAAGACATGGAGAGAAAGAACAGTTAAAAGGCCTTTCCAGGAATGCAGGCAGGAGGAGATGTCAGCTTAGACTGCAGTAGTAGCAGTGGGTTAGAGAGAAATGGACAGATTCACTAAATATGCAGTAGGTAAAATCATCAGGACTTAGCAATAGACCACATGTGGGGCATGAGAGAAAGAGGGGAGTCAAGGATGACCTGGAGACTTCTGGCATGGCCAGCTGGGTAGCTGGTGGTGCCATGTACTGAGATAAACACATGGTAGGTAGTCAAGGCTGAGGGGACCATGACTCAGTTTGGAACATCTCATGTTTGAGATCCACATGTGACATCCAAGTAGAGATGTCCAGAAAGTAGTTTTCAGGTCTGAACTGGAGATATAAGTGCTAATTAGCATTAATAATAATATGCTCATTAGCAAGCAGACCATAACTGAAACCACAGGAAATAATGATTCAGGAAAAATACATAATTCAGCCCACAAGGTAGGGCAACAATATGTGAGAAGTCAACAATATTATTTGTTTACACTTCACAGTTTTCAAAAGGCATCACATCCTAAACCAAGTAATACAGGTGTCATGGAATGTAGACAAAATACAAATTAATCCCTACGGGAAAAGCAACTCCCACTGACCCACACATAACAGGTGGATCTGAGATCTAACAACTGGTCATAACCTAATAACAACCTAACACCATAATACTCACCTGTGGACAAGGCCTCCTCCCGAACATCACCCTCACCAGGCTGAGGGATATTCCAGGATGTTTTGGGAAGTAAAGAAATTTCCTCTGGTGATTCTAGTCTCACCATATCCATGTGATTGCTCTGGAACTGATACCGAGGGATGAAACAGACTTTGCCTCGCTGGAAAATGTCCTTGATAATCTCTTCTGTCTCAATTTCATCTTGCATGCTCAGAAAGATGGAAATTCTTTTGGACTTTTGATACTCACTGTGGGCAATCACCTAAATGGGAAATTATGGCAATTATATTTTCCAAGACTATTATTTAGTAACTCCCCTTAACAGTTCTTCCTTTCTCTCTCAGCCTTGTCCAATTTCTTTAAATATTAAAAAGAAAAAAAGGGGGGACGGGGCAGAGTGATATAGTGGGTCAGACAGTGTTGCATCCTGAAGCCTGACTTTTAGATTGGGACTCAGCACTTACCTGCTCCTTTTATCCCTTCCTGGTACACCCACTCTGGTAGGTGTGAAAACCCATTTAAAGGTCACTGTGGAGACAAGCTGTTTATCTACAGAATTCCAGGCTTGATCCCCACCTACCCATTTTAGTAGTCTTCGGTCATTTCACATGCTTTCCCTAGAGTCTGCTTTATTTTATCTCCGAATCTTGGCTCCCACAAGCTTCTCCACTCCTTGGATTGTCAGGCTTCTCTCTCTTCCCAAATTCTACCCATTTAAAGTCCAACGCAAGCCCTAACTTTTCCTACTTCTGCCGAACCCTTACTACATTTAAAGTTAATATATAACAATAATGTATTGTCATGAGTGGATCACTAATTGTTTCATGTGCCCTAAATGTGGTATCTCTAACCGGTCCATGAACTGAGCTCTCTGAGGCAGAGAACATGCCTTATAATTCTCTCTTAGCTCTGCCATCCCCATCCCATTTCCTAAAATTCATCTGTTCAAATGAATATCAAAATATTCACAATTATGGGGTGGGAGCAGATCCTGATGAAAGAAATCATTTTCAATTGAATCATCCATCAGGCAAGAGAAGGGAACTGGGCTTTGCTCATCATAGAAATGCCAACAATCTCAGGAACTTATCCAGACTCAGAAGTTAGTCCTTCACTCTCCCTTTTCTTTTTTTTTTTTTTTTTTTTTTTTATATATAGACAGGGTCTCCCTCCATTCCCCAGGCTGGAGTGCAGTGGCACAATCTGCAACCTCTGCCTCTTAGGCTCAGGCAATCCTCCTGCCTCAGCCTCCAGAGTAGCTGGGACCACAGGTGCAACCACTATGTCTGGCTGATTTTTCGTATTTTTTTGTGGAGACAGGGTTTCACCATGTTGCTCAGGCTGGTCTCAAACTCCTGAGCTCAACTGATCCACCCACCTGGACCTCCCAAAGTGCTGGGATTACAGGTGTGAGCCACTGCGCCTGGCCAGCTCTCTTTTTTTTCCCTTCCTTTTCTGTTCTTCCCTGTTTGCCAAACTAAAAAGAAAAGAATACTTTTCTTATTCTTTATCAGACTTTTTAATACTTTTGTTATTATTATATAATTGTAAGCCATAGAAGTAGCTTATAAATATGACTAGCAAAAAGATACAGGAATAGAAAGTCAAGTTATTACTAATAAAAAAGGAAACACAGAAATCAAGTAGATAGAACACATCAAACCAGTCTAAGAAAGAAAGTTAACTCTCACATTCTGAAAATTTACAAAATTGTTTTGAGGCCTGAAATGGGCAAAGAAAGGAAATGTGAAACCTAGACCTGGGCAGGCCTGGGGCTTTGGGTTGGATGCCCAAAAAAAAAAAGTTAAGTATCCTTTTTGCTCTCTTTACAGCAGAATATAGAAGATCAAGAGTTGAATAAGCAGTAATAAACATCAGTTAACATTCAGTGTGAGACTGTGCATACATATTTATCTTCCTTCCTCAAATCCCATTAATGTGACGGTAAAGAAGCACAAAAAAGAAAATCCATTAGAGTACTGAGAACAAGGGAACAGAGACCTAATTTCTGTAAGACGAAGAGTGAATGGGACAGTATTTTGCTGACAAAACAGCAGCAGATCACAACACTCAGAGAATAAGGGTGCAGGTCAGACAGAATCCATTCCTCCCTTGAAATCCCAAAGCAACTATAAAAGGCAGAGGAAATCCCCATTAGCTAAGACACCTTCATTCACAAATATGTACAGACAATAAAAGATCATCAAACATTTTGAAAAGTCAAAATACAAAATAGAAGATGGAAAAATAAAAACAGGAAGGGGAGAAAAAACGGACAAAGAGGACAGATAATTTTTTGAAATTCAAATTAGTTTTCTCAGACAAACTCAAGAAGATAATTGCATTTCTAAAATAACAATAGACTGCTGGGGAGGAAGCAATCAGGGAATCATGAAATAATCAATGGAAACTAAAATTGTGATTAGCAAAATTAAAACAACTTAGGAGACAGCCTTGGAGTAGGGGAAAAGACAAAAATAGGAAAAATGAAAAAAATGTTAAGAAATACAGAAGATCAATCTATGATTTTTATTATCTGATTAATAAGAGTTCCAAAAAGGCACAAAGGAAAAAGAAATAATCAAAGAAGATATACTTGGCTCACACCTGTAATCCCAGCACTTTTGGAGGTGGAGGCGGGTAGATCATCTGAGGTTGGGAGTTCGAGGCCAGCCTGACCAACATGGTAAAACTCTGTCTCTATTAAAAATACAAAATTAGCCGGGCATCGTGGCGCATGCCTGTAGTCCCAGATACTTGAGAGGCTGAAGCAGAAGAATCCCTTGAACCCAGGAGGCAGAAATTGAGCCAAGATCACGCCATAACACTCAAGCCTGGGCAACAAGAGCAAAACTCTATCTCAAAAAAAAAAAAAAGTAAAAGAAAAACACTAGTCTCCATATTGAATGGGGGCCATGGGTGCTGAGCAGAACAAGGAAAATAATTTTAATTTTGAAATTCAAACTATCAATCTAGTATGAGGGTAAAACATTTCCTAATGTATATTTAAAAGTTTACCACCCCCATAGATACTTTCTCAAAAAAAATTATCTGAAGATATACTCTAATAAGATGAAAGGAAAAGAATCCAAGAGAGACAAAGATACTAGACTCAAAAAGCGGCCCTAACTCAGAAGTGGAGTAAGGAGGAACCCCAGGGCAATGGCAGTGCAATGGGCCGAAGGCAACCAGACCAGAGGCAGCAAGGGGCTGGAGTGTTTTCAAAAAGAGAGTGGATTTATTTTAACAGACGATGAAAAAGAATATATTGATAAGACAAACAGATATTCTTGATTTGTCAAAAAAAGAAAAATAAAGGCAATCAGAAGCTCCTGGAAAAATACAGAACTAAATTAGAAATACGCTCCAAATGGGAACAAAGTAAAACAGAAAATGATTTTGAGCAATTATGGAGGAAAAGAGAAAAGCTTTGGTACTAACACTTGAAGCATTACCTTCCTAGTTACACCTATCTAGTGACATAAAGTCATGTCTTTTCTTACATATTCAATCATACAACTTGGTTCTGTGATGAATACCATCTATAGAACAAAAATACAGCTGGGCGCGGTGGCTCATACCTGTAATCCTGGCACTTTGGGAGGCCAAGGTGGGTGGATCACGAGGTCAAGAGGTTAAGACCATCCTGGCCAACATGATGAAACCCTGTCTCTACTAAAAATACAAAAATTAGCTGGGCGTAGTGGTGCATGCCTGTAGTCCCAGCTACTCGGGAGGCTGAGCCAAGAGAATCACTTGAACCCGGGAGGCAGAGGTTGCAGTGAGCCAAGATTGTGCCACTGCACTCCAGCCTGGAGACAGAGCGAGAGTCCATCTAAAAAAAAGAAAAAAAAAATACAAGGTATGTATTCAGTGCTTTACATATTTTTGTAAATACTGTTTACTGTAAATACTATTTACTGAAATCTCAAGTTTGGAAATCGGTCACAAATACTGCTGAGTAGACTCATTATAGTTACAGAGCAAAGTTTAAATATTACAAAACCTGGCCGGGTGTGGTGGCTCATGCCTGTAATCCCAGCACTTCGAGAGGCTGAGGCGGGTGGATGATGAGGTCAGGAGTTCAACATCAGCCTGGCCAAGATGGTGAAACCCTGTCTCTACTAAAAATACAAAAATTAGCCAAGCGTGGTGGCGGGCGTCTGTAATCCCAGCTACTCGGGAGGCTGAGGCACAGAACTCCCTGAACCCGAGAGGCAGAAGTTGCAGTGAGCCGAGATTGCGCCACTGCACTCCAGCCTGGGCGACAGAGTAAGACTCTGTCTCAAAAAATAAAAAATTACAAAACTTGACAACATAAGTATAACAATATAAATGTCAGAAACTGACAGAGGGAGTAGAAAACATAGTGAGTAAAGGGACACTAATTTCCTCATCTTATTAGTTAGAGAATCAAGATATGACACAAAGCTGAATTTCTTCACCATTTAAATTACTTCTCTGATAAATTTCTAAGTTATAAAAAGGTACAGTGACAATAAGAATAAATATGCTTTTCTAAATGAAAGACATCATTTAACACCTTTATTGAGCATTCACTATGGCAAAACACTACACAGTACACTGATGTTTCCAGAGATGATCCATTGGTTAGTCATGAAATCAATAGCAGGCTATAATTTTTAAATGAAATAGAATAGCAAATATTAAAGTTCGAGTCAGGCACAGGGGCTCACGCCTGTAATCCCAGCACTTTGAGAGCCAGAAGCAGGAAGATCATGAGGTCGAGTTCGAGACCACCCTGGCCAACATGGTGAAACCCCGTCTCTACTAAAAATAGAAAAATTAGCTGGGCATGGTGGCACGTGCCTGTAATCCCAGCTACTTGGGAGGCTGAGGCAGGAGAATCGCTTGAACGTGGGTGGCAGAGGTTGCAGTGAGCTGAGATCATGCCACCGCACTCCAGCCTGGGTGACAGAGCAAGACTCTGTCTCGGAAAAAAAAGAAAATATTACATTTCATTGTATGTGGTAAGAGCTGTAAAATGTTCCTTGTATGTGTATATTTGTTTGTACAGAGTAAAATGTATTTATTACTGAGGGTCATGGGTCTGCTTTTTAATTTTTCTCTCTCCTCCTTTAATGCCAGCTCTCAGTTGTCATTCTATTGCTGTCAGTGACTCTGTATCTATGTAGCCACTATTCCCATCTATAGTTTATGAATTCTAATCTTCTATGGACAAAGACAACATAGAAGATTAGAAACTGAATTCATCTTTATTTCCCCCATGCTCCTTCAAAATTTGTTCCACTTCCTACATTCTTTATGCCCAAGGTTAAACACCATTATACCCAGCTCTAAATTTTGGAATCATAAGTGACTCTCCTCCCCTTCCAGTATTCTCTAACCTCTTCCAATCAGTTGCCAAGTACTGCTGTTTCTCACTTAACAGTCTCCCATTTGCCTCCTTTCCCCCTATCTTCACTGCCCATGCTCTGGTTTGCATCTTTTTCATCTTTCACTTGAATTGGCACAACAGCCCCTTACTGGTCTCCATTTTTTTTTTCTTTCTTCATTCCTCAACCCATTACCCAAATGCTGCCAGTATACCCTTCCTAAAGGACATATCAAAAAATAGGTAAAGCACTGAATACATCCCTTTACACACTTCTTTAACTCTCACAATAGACCTACAAGAGTGATATTATCCATTTTATAGACAAGGAACCAAGGGTTCTGAGAGATTATGAGACCTGTCCAAGGATATACAGTTAAAAGACAGTGGCGCCAGATTAAACCCAGATCTGTGTAGTTCCAACGCCCATGCTAAACTGTATCCTGTCATCTCTTGCCTAAATATCCCTACTCACACTCCCCTATCTCATCTTTCCCTTCACCTGAAAAAATTCATCTTGTTCTCCAAAATTCATCTCAACATTTTGCAATAGAAAGCTTTCCAATTCCCCCTCCCCAAGGCTACATTTCCACAATATTGGTGTTTACCTTTATCATGTATCTGGCTTCAATGCAATTCTTTATTCATGTCTGTTTCCTCTTTGAGGCTATCTGCTCCTTTAGAGCAACAATCATCTTTTTCATGTCCACAACCCAGTACATAGCCAAGTGTGCACTACTTAGGTATTCAACATATGTGAATGAATTAGCTAAATTTTAAACAACTAGATATAGACAAGAGTCTATATCCTTTACATATACTAAAACACCCAGCAATGCTTCCTCATAATAGCTAAAATAATTGTTTGAACGACCGAATTAACATCTGTATAGATTCCCTCATGCACACCTACATAGATGAAGAGAGGGGTGAAATAAGTATATTTGATTTACTGCTTTAACCCATTGGCACCTTGAATTTGAGCAAATAACGGATAATAGAATAGTGAGGGGTAATTAAGAAAGCCTGATGGTATAACTAATTCCAAGGAACATCAAGTCTCCAAATATCCACTGGTGTCTCTGAGGCATGATGCTGGGAAGACAGATCATCAGTTTGACTTACAACAGAATTACACATACGTACTTATTCAGGGGACATTAAATTTTTCTTCCTCTGGTGTCTAACAAAAATGAGTCCCCAAAAACTCTTTAGAACATGCCTTCAAGACAGGATATGACTCCCATTTTATTGATAAGAAAACTGACATTACATAGACAGACTAAAAATACATAGCAGTGCAGTCAGTGAAAGTAATAAAACAGAGGTCTGCTAACCAACAAACAGGGACTCTCACTCATTCCTCTCATTTCTCTCTTCTGTTTCCTATGTTCTGGGGAAGCCTGGGTATGACAGCCACGTCTTCCTTTCATTCACTCAAGAAAAAGCATTTAATGTTGACCAACTCTGAGACAGGAAAGGCCTAGGCCCTGGAGCTACTGAGACACAGCCTTAGCCCTCCATATGCTTAGTGAAGTGCAGTCAACATCTGAGTTCTGACCTTTGGCATCTCCACACTTTTTTTGGTGTTCCCTTGTCTGAAGCACCTGCATCTTTCTCTGGCCATTTTACTAATGTAACTGGAGTCTGACTCGTAGCTCATTAACTTTAGGACTCACTGAGGGAACCTGGGCACTCAAGAGTTCACCCACCTCCTCTACCACAACTTTCTGTTCTCACCCTGCTCTCACCACAGTACCGTCATCCCCACGGAGGAGTTTTCGAGCACCAAGGGTGCCACCCATGCAAACGAACTCCCCTCCCAGAGATAAATCTGTCAACCCCTGCCGTCCTCTCGCTCTTTAGCCCCACAACTTTAACTACCGGGCCCCCTCTCCGCCACAGTGCGAAGAACAGCCAGACTACGACCAGGGGACGGGCGCGCGCCAGGAACGGGTGTGCGGACGCCGGGAGGGGAAACGTGCGCGCGCCTGGAGGGGAAACGTGCGCGTGCCGGGAGGGCCTAGCCCTGCGCCTGCACTGACCAGGCACGGTTCAGCAATCGGTGGCCGCCAGGCGTTCAGTGAGTCTGTCCGCCGCGGCTTCCGCTACAGGCGGCCTCGCACCTTCTGGGTCAGTACGCGGGACTGACGTAGCCTCTCCTCGGCGCTCATCGCCAGCAGACGCTGCTTCAGCTCTCCTCGCAGGCTCCGCTTGGCGCTGCTCACCGCTGCCGCCGCCATCTCACGCCCAAGCCCAGTCCAATCCCACCCTCGGCGCCCTGGGGTTTGGTCTCCGCCCCTGGCCGCTCCCAGGTGGATCCGCGGCCTAGGGGCGGGTCGGGACTCGGGGAAGCGCCCCCACCCCGCTTCCGGGACGCGGGCCCTCGGCGCGCCGCGCGCTTGCCTGGCCTCCGGCCATTGGGAGCCAGCCCTCGTGCGGCCGCCGGTGGTCCGGCCCGCCCTCCCTGGCTACTGGGAGTTCTGGCGAGGCGCCGTCGGTGCCCTGCCGCCTGACCTCCCTGAGCCCGAGCCCTCACCCGAACCGCGGAGGCGGCAGCGCCACTGGCGGGGATGGTAAAGACGGCCGGCAGTACCCACGGTGCCTGGCATCTCTTGTACTGTTGAGTACTGGGACTTCAGGGGCCAGAAAAGAAGGGCAAGGCAGGACAAGTAGCGAAATCGTCACGAGTCGCTTAACTCCAGGGATATGTCTTGACAGATGCCCCGATTTCCTTCTGGTGCAAACATAAAGAGTGTAGTTACAAAGTTGCTACACACCTATGCTACACACCTGTACAGCATATTTTGTACCAAATACTGTAGGCAATTGTAGCACCATGATACTTGTGCATCTAAACACAGAAAAGGTAATGTGTTGGTTGGCTACCACATCAGTAGGTATTAGGAATTTTTCAGCTCCATTATAATCTTAAGAGACCACAGTGGTTGATGGAAATGTCCTTATGTGATGAATGTATAGATCATACATAGTAGGGAACATTGTTAAAGCAGTAACTGTAGTGTAAAAGCCAAATTTTGTGGATTCTAGTGTGAATGTATTCCAGGTCATAGTGCCCATATAGGTACTTCCTGTTATAACCATCAGTGACTGTTCATTCCCACCACTCAGCTCTGATTAAAACACAAAAATGAATTAAAACTGAAAGCAATTGGGAGGTGGGTGAGGCACTTGCAGGAAGAGGTAAAAGAAACTGTGAAGTCTTCAACTGCTCCCAGTAGACAGGCGCCTCAGATTGCATAGATGGTTGCCTCTCAGATGTGACTTCCTAAAACCAGAGCTGCCTCTTCCAAAACTACTTCCCTACTGACAGCCCCAGTGTCCTAATCCCCACCGTTAAGAATCACACCTCCTAAGGAAAGCATAAAAGTGCCCGGCGAGAATGCACGTGGCTTGAGAGGGGAGATCTGGCTTCTTTATGGAATCTATCAACAGCTTCCGGGGAAAGGTAATGCAAGTCCCAGGGGGATTGTGTTGTAAGAAGAAGGGAAGGCCAGGCAGGTATAGCGTATACATATTGCAATCAGATTTGCTGACCTAAAAATTAGAACACGAGGTCTAACAAACTACATAATTTTCTAATCTGTTCATTTTTACCAAAAAAAAAAAAAATTAACACTAGCTCCAAGTTGAATCACTTACCTAATTTTCTTTGTTCAGAATATCGCAGAGTATCCTGCATATCAGGTTGCCATATCCATCAACCCCAAATGGCAAGCCAGAGAGAGAAGGCTGGGGAGGAGGCATCAGTGGAAACTCTAAGCAGCCAGGGGCACTGGAAACTGCAGACAGCATGGGAAAGAAGGAAGGAAGGAGGGAAGAGGGAAGGCGACCTGAGTCTGCTTCTAGCCTGAGTCTGCTTCTCAGTCTAGTCTGCAGTCTAGCCTAGTGACACGGAGGACTTTTGGGTAATGGGCACACCTTAAAAGTCTGCAGAAAAGATACCCCCTTCCTAATCATCATCCCATAATTAATTGCCTGGCTCCTGTGTTGAGCTTTACCCTTTGGCTGAATTTCCAGGCAGACTCCAAAAATGAAGACAAAAATGGCATATAGAGAAAATTACATACAATTTATTTATTAAATAGGGATAAAATTTCTGTAACTCTAGAAGGTCGAGTTACATCATCAAAGTTGTTTATTTAAAAGTAGAAGTATGTGTTGGCAGTCGTTTTCTTAAGAGTCAGAAAAATTAGGCCGGTTTCACAATATGGAGTGTCCTTTCTGGTCAACAGTATTGCTTCAGAAGAGATAGCATTTCACAGATCTTTCCTGTAACTTCTAGAAAAGTCATCCAGCCAGATTTAGGCTCAAGCTTCTTTACAAAGCCATTTTCCTGAGAGAATAAATTTAACATTTTAAAAAATCACTGGAGATTATGCTGGAATAAAAAGCAAAAATATTTTCATTTAAATAATGCAAATAGTTAATCTTCTACCCCTTCTGTCCCTCTAAAGGAAGCATTGTGTAACAGAAACACAGTGTGACCTACATCTGTAATTTTAATTTTTGGTAGCCACATTTTAAAAAGTATAAAAATCGGAAAAATTAATTTTTAAGATATATTTAGTGATGATTTCAATATGTAATCAATGTCAAATCACTAATGAGATATTCTTTTTTTTTTATAACCTTCAAAATCTCATATTTAGTACTTACAGCACATTTTAATTCAGACTAGCCACATTTCACTACCATAGTGGACAGCAAGCACAGCTCTAGAGGATAAAAAGTATTTTGTTGTTCTCGTTCTTGTTTAATTGTCCATTGATTTCAATGCACTTATATTTGTAATATGAATTCTATTATACAGTAAACTGCATTGTATTGAAACTCATGAGAACTCACAGTAAATCCAAATTAAACCAATACCTTTGAAGCTATGAAAAGGTTGATGGTTTCTTTTATAATCTACTCTCTTTGTGATTGGACATAGTTTTAAAAATGTAGGATAACCCAATTAACTGGACATTTTATTTAATTTATCATCTATAATCATAAAATCCTCACTGAAAAGTACCTCTGAGATCATCTAGCCTAATGCCCTCTCTTAACAAATGAGGAAAGTGAGGCCCACAAAAAAAAATAAGTTATCTAAGATTAGGTAACCCTTTGGTGCCTGGATCTGGATTAGAATGCAAACACCCTACTTCTTTCCACTCCATTCATTTCCAAACAAGTGCAAAAATACTCAAAAATTGTTAAAATAATTTTTTTCAAATATTCATTTAGCAAACATTTGTGTCTGCATCTTATAGGTTCCAGAACCTAGGGTTACAAATGCCTGCAAGTAGCTCAGAGCATAGTGTAACTTAATATTGAAACATAAACCAAGCATAACCCTTTGATAGTTGGGAGAGATTTGAGAGCTCTGTGGTGCCTTGGAATCATTTTATAAGCATCACTGGCAAAGCACATGAATACCACCAGCCAGGGGGATTTCATTTGAAAGATTGCCTAAGAAAGCCATTTTCTGCCTACATGTTAAGTGTGCATTGTGCTCTGAGACATGCTGTCATGCCTTGAGAGAGGAAGGAAACTGCCCCTCTCTCTTCTTCCTCTTTCCCTCTTGCCAGTCCATACTCATAGATTACACTCTAAGGAGGTATCCACTTCATTATGCTCCTTCCTAAACCCCATGTTTCACAAGTATGATGAGGCCCTCTGAAATGATTTTTATTAAGATGATAATCATTGTCTACTATCATTGAGCAGTTAACATGTCATATACATCAATGTCTAAAGAAAGGACAGTGTACAAAGAAAATATTGATGAATTCAGCCAGATGAAGATTAAAAAATTTTTTTAACTATGAAAAACTAAAAAGAACAATACAGTAGGAAAATATTTACATATACCATGAAAGTGTTCATTCAAATGTGAGAGAAAATTCTCAGGCCCTTAATAGTTTAAAAAGGACAGACCATTAAAGACAGAAATATAAATCATTCACAAGTATATGGGAAAAACATTAATAGTAGTTAAAGAAATGTACATTTTAACAAAGTCTTATTGTTTTTTAGACCTACTAAATTGGCTTTATTTGATGCCTATTAAACCCTCAAAATTATTAATAGTACCATCCACACTGATAAGGTTGCTATGACATTGTTCTATTGATATAATGCTTTTGGAAAGAAAATATGTTTTCCAGTATGCTAGAATATTGTAATTCTACACACATCTTATGAACCGGTTATTGCACTGTTAGAAATTTATCATGAGGCAGTCTTCTAAAATATTGGAGGGTAGGGGGCACCAGAAAAGCATACCCATGCTTCACTATTGAAGTATTATATCTAAAAGGGGAAAACTCTGGGCGAAGTGGCTCGGAACTATAATCCCAGCACTTTGGGAGGCTGAGGTAGGGAGATCACTTGAGGTCAGGAGTTTGAGACCAGCCTGGCCAACGTGGTGAAAGTCTGTCTCTACTAAAAATATAAAAATTAGCTGGGCGTGGTGGTACATGCCTGTAATCCCAGCTACTGAGGAGGCTGAGGCAGGAGAATTGCTTGAACCTGGGAGGTGAAGGTTGCAGTGAGCCAAGATCAAGCCACTGCACTACAGCCTGGGTGATAGAGTAAAACTCCGTCTCAAAAAATTAATAAATAAATAAAAGGGGAAAAATCAAAACCAAATTGTCTAACAATTGGGAATTAGTTAAGTAAATTATGATATGACAAATTAATGAAATCGTCTGTAGACATTAGAAATTAATGCCTAATGTTAACATGGAGTGAGACAGCGTTGAAAATATTTATATGTCACACCAAAAAACTCTTATGTACACCCTAATTATTGCATACAATGTCTGCATGTGGGTATGTTAGGGTGATGGGAGTGACTTTTCTTCCTTTCAAAAATGTTATTTTCAAATGTATTTTCTTTAATGATGCTATTTGTATCTCAAGACCATTATATGAAAATAAATATACAAATAAGGATTCAATATCCTATCAGTAATGTAGTAGTAAATAAGAATTGTTCAGGCTTTATTATTTCTGGAAATAGTGATAGTTTGTTAAATTCAGCTACCTTGGTTTCAACAAAACCTAAAGCATAAAATAATATACCGTATTGGTAATCCAAAGAAAATCAGAACCTCATCATTTTTAAAGATACAGGCAGCCAGGCACAGTGGCTCATGCCTATAATCCTAGCACTTTGGGAGGCTGGGGTGGTAGGATTGCTTGAGCATGGTAAGTCAAGGCTGCAGTGGGCCATGATCACACCACTGCACTCCAGCCTGGGTGGCAGAGCAAGACTTTGTATGAAAAAAAAAAAAACAGGCAAATATCATGCTTTCTCACTTCTCTAAAGACTATCCCTTTGTTCACTCAGGAAATAGTCATTGAGCATTGGCCACATGCCAGAACCAGTTACAGTGCTGGAAACACAGTGGTGAAGAAAGCATACAGGATCTCTGTCCTCACTAAGCTTATGTTCTCATGGCAGACACAGACGATAAACAGATAAGCAAATAAATATGCAATGGGATGTCCAGTCATGAAAACTATTATGAAGGCAATAAAGTAGGGTAGGGAGACAGAGAGTGACAGTGGTACTTTCTTAGATGGGGTGATCAAGGAAGACTTCTCTGAGGAGAAGAATTCCTCAGAAGGGACACCTGAGCAAAAAGAAGAGGGAAGGCAGGCAAACTTCAGGCAGAAAATTATTCCAGGCAGAGGCAACAGCAAGTGCAAAGGCCTGGAGGATGGAGAGTGCTTAGCTTATCCAAGGAGGCTGGAGCTGTGAGAACACAGAGGAATTCGTAGAAAATGAGATTTGAGAGACAGGTAGAGGCCAGGTTATAAAGGACTTTGGGTAACTCATACTCAGGATGTTGTACTTTTGTTCCCAGGGTGAAGGGGCACCTTGGAGAGTTCTGATTCAGCCAAGATCCGATCTAATTCAAGTTTGTAACATCACTGTGGGTACTATGTGGAGAACAACTTATAGCAGATAAAGGATGGAACCATGGAGTCTGGCAGGAGGCTACTGACAGAGTCAAGTGAGAGAGGAAGGTGGCCTAGATGCACAGGAGATTACAGCATTTCAAGGGGCAGCCAGCGGGATTTGCTGATGGATGGATGTGGGCTATGAGAGACAGGAGTCCAGGCTGACTCCCAAGGTTAGAGAACTAGCACTTAAGAGAGCTTGACTGAGGGGCCCCAGAGAGGTGCTTTTCTCTAACTCCTGTGTCAGTATCATACATTTCCGCCTGACTTGAGGGTCATTTATTTTTCACTAAATGATTTTAAAATCTCAAGTAAAAATTCAAAAGAAACAGAAAAATTTTGCCCCAAAACTTATTTAATAAAAGGATATATATGAATACTTGGGATTATATCACCTTGCTGCTAGATCTTTATATGTTTGGAAATGCCTTTGCCAAACTGAATGCTTAGTCAATCATCTGTATGTCTCTGTGTGCCCATTTATTTGGCCTCAAATTAACCAGACTATTATTTAGGGTAAGAAGACAACAAAGAAAATAGAAACCTCTTGGCCTAACTCTATGACCCAAGCTTTAAAATGGTGGTTACTGGGAAAGCACCAACTCTGACTGTACATCCTACTTTCAGAAGGGCAAAGAATTACCTATCTAAACTTCCTGGAATTTCCCATATAACCCTCATAGTTGCATAGTATTTGACAGTTTGCAAAGCACTTTTAAAAAATGTTTTATAATCCTTTAACTTTCCATTAAAGATAGGTATTATTGTTTTCATTAAATATTATATATAATAAATTATCATGTCATATCATATTATTATATACATTATATAAGGAATCTGAGTCTCAGAGTACCTCAGTAACTTACCCAAGGTTATACCTCTAGTGAGGGAGAAAACCAGAGTTCAAATCTCCAGTTTCAGTGTTGCTTCACTGAATCATTCCATCAGCAAATATTTGTTGTTACCTTCTATGCGACAGGTCCTAGGCATGCGGTACACAGTGATGCATTAAGTGGACATGATTTCTCCCACGTGGAGCTCAGTGCCAAGCATTCTTTCTACTCCCCCAGCATATGCAGAGGAGAATGCTTCATAGAAGAGGGAGGAAGAAAGAGGAGCCACCTGGTTCAAAAGGAAGGGTGATCCCAAGGGAAGAGACATGAGTTTCATCTCAGGATCATTCTAATGGTTTTTAAGAACCATCCTTTCCTCATGAATGCTGAAGGCAGCCAAATGGCACTAGCTCTCCTCTCAGATCTTGTGAGAGCACATCCTTTCTCAGCACTTCAAATTAGGAGAGGGGACAGGAGGAAATCATGGTAAATGTGGAAGAGGAGAAAAAGAGAGATGAGAAGCCACAAAAAAAGACGGCAGAAAGGCAGGCAGGCAAGAAAGACAAGCTGATAAAAAGGAGAAAGAGAATAAGGAAAGAGATTATGAGTCCTATTACTGATAGACCAGTCTTGTTTCTTCCCATTAGGGGATCTGTTTTACATGGTAACTAGTATCTAACTGTATTTGATCATATAATTTATGGAAACGAAATAATAGATTCCCTCAATGGAAGCTAGGTAATACTACTATTACTAACAACAACAACCTTAAACTTGTATTGAGTACTCATTTTCAGGAATTGTTCCAAGTGCTTTGTTTACATTAACTGATTTAATCCTTATACAAGTCCCAGGAGATAGGCTGCAATATTTTCCTGTTTTTACAGATGAGGAACCAAGGCTTAGGGAAGTTAAGAAACTTGTGTAAGTCCGAGGTCAGGAGATTGAGACCATCCTGGCTAACACAGTGAAACCCCATCTCTATTAAAAATACAAAAAAAAAAAAAAAAAAAAAAAGCCGAGCATGGTGGCAGGCGCCTGCAGTCCCAGCTACAGCCTCCCAGCTGCCTGGGAGGCTGAGGCAGGAGAATGGCATAAACCCAGGAGGCGGAGCTTGCAGTGAGCAGAGATCGTGCCACTGCACTCCAGTCTGGGCAACAGAGGGAGACTCCATCTCAAACAAAAAAAGAAAGAAAAGAAAAGAAAAAAGAGAGAGAGAGAGACAGAGACAGGGAGGAGGAAAGGGGAAGGAAGAAAGGAAGGAAGGAAGGAGGCAGGGAGGGAGGGAGGGAAGGGAGGAAGGGAAGAAGGAAGGAAGGAAGGAAGGAAGGAAGGAAGGAAGGAAGGAAGGAAGGAAGGAACGAAGGAACGAAGGAACGAAGGAAGGAAGGAAGGAAGTCACACAGGTAGTAAGCACTTGAGCCCAGAAATGAAGCCAGGTCTGTCTGCTTCCAAGTTGGTGCTCCAAATATCTATGCTGTACTCACATACTACATTCTTAATACAAAGTTTTCATAAAGTCTCTGGGCACTTTTAAAATTAAATTATAGATTGTATGTTTTATGATCAGTGATTTCTTGAGAGTTTTTTCAGGCAAGTTAAAGCCAGTGCTCACATCTTGATAAAGTTCTGAGTGCCTCCTCTACTCTTACCTCTTCTTGTGGGCCACTGACTACTAGCATAAGGAAGTGATTGTGCCATTTCCCCTGAAAATCATTCAGGAGTAAATTCATTCATTTGAGCAGATTTGTCAACATCACTATGAAAAGAAGGTAACAGTTTTCCATGCCAGTTTGTACTGACCCAAAAAAGCACTGCCTTTCCTTAAGAAGATGAATGTCTCATCTGAGCTGGAAAAGGAGCACATAGATTGCTTTGAAGTGACATCTTCAAGAGTATTTATTTCATGTCTACAACCTGAACTATTCAGGTGGTTTTTAAAAAAAAAAAAAAGAGAGAGAGAGAGAGCTTGGAAACTTTAGAAAGGCTGAGTGTGTGCATGTGCAGGCAATGTGTGTATTTGTATCTACACTTGGGAGAGGTTCATCCTGCCACACTCATGTTTACATCTGTACCACCCTCGAAAGATGAGGGTACTGCTAGAAATTCTCAGAGACAATTCCACACCCTTTGCTAACAATGAGTTCCAGGAGCTCACAAAATTTACTGTGGAGAAGTTAAATTTTTAACTAATATTTATTCACTGTCTGTGTGTTCCAAGTACTAAGCTAGGCATTGGGAATACAATCCAAACCCACATAGAGCCTGCAAACTAGGAGAGTATTTCTCTGCAGGCTCACCTGTGGTCCTCTGTGCTAGAGAACGTTTGCCTTCACCTGAAATCTACACAGTGCTGCTGAAATTTCCACCAGTTCTCAAGTATAGCCTCCCACAGCCAACCAGAAGCAAACATGACAAAACATTTCGCATGCTTCGCCCAGC
Source organism: Theropithecus gelada (assembly GCF_003255815.1). Classification (NCBI taxonomy): domain Eukaryota; kingdom Metazoa; phylum Chordata; class Mammalia; order Primates; family Cercopithecidae; genus Theropithecus; species Theropithecus gelada. The sequence continues at coordinate 55,967,184 of NC_037674.1, forward strand.
CTCAGTCAGGCTGAGTTAGAAAGAACTAAGTTCCAGGAAGAATGTGACTGAGAAAGGGGAGTAGCTGCAGTAAGCTCTATCATGCAGGAAGGCCTTAAACAAAACGAAAAAGGCATCAAGTACAAGATCAATAAATTTGATCACAACAAATTTTTAAACAGTTATAATGACCGAAGACATTGTCAGCTTTAAAGAATAATCAGCAGGCCGGGCGCGGTGGCTCACGCCTGTAATCCCAGCATTTTGGAAGGGTGAGAAGGGTGGATCATGAGGTCAGGAGATGAGATCATCCTGGCTAACACGGTGAAACCCTGTCTCTACTAAAAATACAAAAAATTAGCCAGGCGTGGTGGCGGGTGCCTGTAGTCCCAGCTACTTGGGAGGCTGAGGCAGGAGAATGGTGTGAAACCGGGAGGAGGAACTTGCAGTGAGCTGAGATCGTGCCACTGCACTCCAGCTGGGGGGACAGAGCAAGACTCCATCTCAAAAAATTTTTTTAAAAAGGGGTAATCAGCAAACTAAAGTTAACTGCCACATATATAAAAATAATTTGTATCCAGAATATTCAAAGAATTCCTACAAATCAATGAGCCCAAATAATAGGAAAATGGGAAAAGGTTGTAAACAGGCAATTCCCTGCATAAGATTTACAAATGGTCAGTTAATATACGAAAAGATGCTCAAATGGAAAAAATATTTAACCTTACTGGGAATCAAGGAAACAAGAATTAAAACAAGATAAACTCTGTAGTTTTTTAGCCCAACAAATTAAGGAAATTATAACAGATTGCTACAAACTAACCTTAGTCAGCAGGGTGGGGAGAAATGGATACTCTAACAAGCTGCTGATGGGAGTGAAGCTTGGTGGGGCCACTTTGGAAGGCAAGGACCTAGTAAATTAAAAAATGTACGCCACCATGACCCAGCATCTACAACCCAACATCCACCCTGGAAAACTACACACACGCACGAGGAAAAATGATATTCAATAAAGCATTGTGTGTGATAACAAACTTGAAATAACCTAAACAGCTATCAGCTACAAATGGCCACTCTACAGCATTTACATACAATAGAATATACATAGCACTCTTAATAATACTATTTTAAATAACTTTGGATAAAAAAATTTGCAGAAGTACTACCATGTACTGTTTTTACATATACCCATGTAAATATATGTATGCAAAATCTTTATGTATATATAAAATACATAAACATGCATCTACATATATATATGCTTACATAAAACATTTTACATAAAACATATACAAAAAGTTTTTTTTACAAAGAAGTATTATGTTAGCCTGGCCAACATGGTGAAACCCCATCTCTTCTAAAAATAAACACCAAAAAAATTAGCCAGGCATGGTGGCAGTCACCTGTATTCCCAGCTGCTCCAGACGCTGAGGCAGGAGACTCAGCTGAACCTGGGAGACAGAGGTTGCAGTGAGCCGAGATCGTGCCATTGCACTCCTGTCTGGGCGACAGAGTGAAACTGTCTTAAAAATAAATAAATAAATAAATAAAATAAATAAATAAGAAAGAAATAAGAACTTATATTACCAAAGCCCTAAAACCTACATTCTTTTACAAGTTCATTTTTGCTACTAAAAACTAGTGCAACAGGAGTCACATACAATGTGCTTTGGCTAGTACAGATAATTACTACAAGAAACAGCATATTATGGTAACATAAACCATTTACATTAAGACATTACTTAATTCTGCTATTTACTGCCAAAATTGTCTTTTTCAAATATCATGCCAAAATTACACGAATTTATATAGTTGTAGACATGTTCCTAGCAGGAGGGTAGGGAGGCAGGGGTCTGGGTAAGGGGAAGGAGAAGGCAAGTAGCCCTTTTGGGCTACCAGGGCATCAGGACCAGGTTCCCTAAGCAATTTGGCACAGGGATTTGAATGCAGGGTAGCCTCAAAGATGGGACAGAGGAGCAGTAGCAACTTTAGCGATCCAAAAGGTTCACAGGATGTGAGCAATACTGCTTTGGGTTCCTTATCTGATATTCCTAAAAAACAAAGTTGCTGTTGTTTTTCACGAAAACAGACTATATAGTTTATTTAGGTAGATATGATAAACGTTTTAATAGTTACACTTGTGCAATTTCATTTTCTAAATGTAAAGTTAGGTTGGACGCAGTGGCTCACGTCTGTAATCCCAGCACTTTAGGAGGCCAAGGCAGATGGATCACCTAAGGTTAGGAGTTCGAGGCCAGACTGGTCAACATGGTGAAACCCTATCTCTACTAAAAATACAAAAATTAGCCGGACGTGGTGGCAGGCCCCTGTAATCCCAGCTACTTAGGAGGCTTAGGCAGCAGAATCACTTGAACCTGGGAAGTGGAGATTGCAGTGAGTCGAGATCAGGCCACTGCACTCCAGTCTGAGCGACAGAGTGAGACTCCATCTGTAAATAAATAAATAAATAAATGAAAAGTTAAAAACAAGAGTAAGAGTCATTTTAAACCACTTTCGGTCATGGGTGCTATCCAATTCAAGAAATTTTTTTTGTACAATTAAATTGTTAAATTTAAAACAAACAAGTATAATAGATCATAAAATCATATCAGCTGTCTTGGGTTCCAATTCCATCAAAAATGCATATCTAAACTTACTGAAACCAAAATTTCTCCATCTGTGACGTATAATCTTACTAGCACTAAGTAACAAGGAAAACGTCAATGGCTTTTAATGTATCAGGTTATATTGTGATCCCTACATGACCATGGGGTAATGAAACTGACAAATTTTATCAGTAGGATTTTTTAAATTATAAAAGCAGTTCATGTTCATATGAGAAAACTTAGAAATCACAAAAAGTACAAGGAAGAAGTTTTAAACAAAGTGCTTCTGTAATCCTACGAAACAGAGTCATGCCAGTATTTTGGTTAATTTTAAAACTGATTTTTAAAATCAGACACTAGATCTAGACAGTATTTTCTTCTTTAATTCATCATGGGAAAGTACCAATTCAATACTGCCATTATTCAGAATCTGTGTGAAATACCTCATCTGTAACTGGCATAAGGGTCATGTAAGAAATTTGGTCTCATCAGTTTATAGCTTCACCTCATTTTAACCTAAATCACTGACAGATTGATTTCATTTAAATTAGTAAAACTGAAGTCTTACTATATGTGGTTCTGTTCAGAAACATAAAGATGAATATGGTACTAACCTCCTGCTTAAATTGCTCACAATCTAGACTACACAGACCAAAGCACAAGGTGGCTGTGCTAAATATACTCTAAGAAAGGAAATATAAACAGTGATAATGTGTCCAGAGTTGGTTCCTTCCAGTGGGTTCTTGGTCTCGCTGACTTCAAGAATGAAGCTGCAGACCTTTGCGGTGAATGTTACATCTCTCAAAGACGGCACAGACCAAGAGAGTGAGCAGCAGCAAGATTTATTGTGAAGAGCCGAAGAACAAGGCTTCCAAGCAGATTGCCTCTGCTGGCTGGGGTAGCCAGCTTTTATTCCCTTATTGGTCCCCGCCCATGTCCTGCTGTTTGGTTCATTTTACAGAGCGCTGATTAGTCCATTTTACAGAGTGCTGATTGGTGCATTTACAATCCCTTAGCTAGACACAGAGCACTGATTGGTGCATTTAAAATCCTCTAGCAAGACAGAAAAGTTCTCCAGGTCCCCACTCGACCCAGGAAGTCCAGCTGGCTTCACCTCTCAATGGGTTAACATTAAAGAGGAAGTAAACCAAGTTAAAAATTCAGGAGAATTTCACAATGGAAAGAAAATCTGCATTGTGCTTGAAGAATAAGGAAAATTTTGGTAAGAGGAAGAGAAAAAAAGGTATGAACATCAAATGCCAAAGGACGTAAATGTTCATAAAGGTTCTGGGAAAAGCAAGTAAATCTAGGAAAAAGGCAAATTGGCATTGGACTGCCAAGGACTTCTAAGTATCTTGCTAATCCATTTTTATTCACCAGGCATGATAAGGACTTCCAATGGTTTTCAAAATTCAAACCTATCCTCAAGAGGAAAACAATTGGCCATTACTAAGGATATTCAGAGAAATGTGCCATAGACTTAAAAATAAAAAATCCATGATGCTTCCATTGCTAAAGATCTCTCCCACACTAAAGCTTAGCACTTTGTCTTGAAGGTATCTTATGCTCCCACAGAGACCGCAACAGAATTAAAAGAACACTTAGAATTCAGATAACTTTTTTACTTCTTTGTAACATCCCCTGCCACAGGAACATGTGGCAGTCTTCTGTGGAAATAATAAAAAATTATTTCCACAATTTTTTCCAGTAGTCCATATCATCCAAAAACAGCTCTATTAGAAAATCCTTCCTTCTACTAAATCAAAATTTGCCTGCCTCTAATTTACACCTATTAGTGTAATGATGAGGAGTTATATAAGTAATAATCCTTATTACAGTCCTTCAAATATTCAAAAAGTTCTCTTCCCAAGCTAAATAGGCTAAATAAAACAAGATCAAACGTTCTTCATTAGACATGACTTTTAGGTTTGCTGTGAATCTCAATTGCACTTTATTAGCTATGCGACTTTGGGTTTAGCTTCTTTTACTGTAAAATGGGGATAACATGACACATTCTACCACATGGATGCACTGTGAAGACATTATGCTAAATAAGCCAGACACAAAAAAACAAATATTGTATGATTCTATTTATATGAGGTACCTAGAGTGGTCAAAATCATAGACACAGAAAATAGAATGGTAGTTGCCAGGGGCTGGGGGCCATGGGAACAGGCAATTGTTGTTTAATGGGTACACAGTTTCAATTGAGGAAGATGAAAGTTCTAGAGATGGATGGTGGTGACGATTGCACAACAATGTGAATGTATTTAATGCCACTTAACTGTACACTTAAAAATGATTAACATGTTAAATTTTGTTATGTACATTTTACAATAAAAAAAGAATAGTAAGTATGACAAAATTGTACACTTTAAATGATTTAACATGTGTAAAGAAGCTGGGTATAATGGCTCACGCCTGTAATCCCAACACTTTGGGAGGTTGAAGCAGGTAAATCACTTGAGCACAGGAGTTCAAGACCAGCCTGGGCAACATAGTGAGACCTTGTCTCTACAAAACAGAAAAAATAAATTAGCCAAGCGTGGTGTAATACACCTGTGATCCTAGCTACTCAAGAGGCTGAGGTAACACAATTACTCAAGCCTGGGAGGTCAAAGCTGCAGTGAGCTGTGGATTCCACCATTGCACTCCAGCCTGGGTAACAGAGTGAGTCTCTATCTCAATTAAAAAAAAAAAAAAAGTGTGTGGCCAGGTGTGGTGGCTCACGCCTGTAATCTTAGCACTTTCTGAGGCCGAGGCGGGTGGACTGACTGAGCTCAGGAGTTTAAGACCAACCTGGGCAACACAGTGAAACCTCTTCTCTACTAAAATACTAAAAATTAGCCAGACGTGGCGGCATGTGCCTGTAATCCCAGCTACTCAGGAGGCTGAGGCAGGAGAATCGCTTGAACTTGGGAGGTGGAGGTTGCAGTGAGCTGAGATCACACCACTGCACTCCAGCCTGGGCGAAAGAGCAAGACTCTGTCTTAAAACACACACACACACACACACACACACAAAAAAAACATAAAATGCCTTACACTAAGTGTCCCCAACCCCCAGGCCATGGACCAGTAACAGTCAGCAGCCTGTTAGGAACCAGGCCACATTGCAGGGTGAGTGGCTGGGCAAGTGAGCAAAGCTTCATCTGTATTTACAGCCAATCCCCATTGCTTGCATTACCGCCTGAGTTCCACCTCTTCAGGTCAGCGGTGGCATTAGATTCTCATAGCAGCGTGAGCCCTATTGTGAATTGCGCACACAAGGGATCTAGGTTGGGCCCTCCTTGTGGGAGTTTAATGCCTGATGATCTGTTACAGTCTCCCATCAATCCCAGAAGGGACCATCTAGTTGCAGGAAAACAGGCTCAGGGCCCTCGCTGATTCTACATTGTGCTGAGCAGTATAATTATTTCATTATATATTACACTGTAATACTAACAGAAATAAAGTGCACAATAAATATAATGCATTTGAATCATCCTGAAATCAACCCCCATCTGCCACCCTCAGTCCGTGGAAAAATTGTCTTCCGTGAAACCAGTCCCTGGTGCCAAAAAGGTTGGGGACTACTACTTACACAACACTTGTCCTATAAAACATGGACACACAATAGTGACTGTAATAGACTGTTACCAACTATGGGGCCTTGCTTGGCTAAATTCTATTTTTTAAGAAAGTAAGAACTTGCATTATCGTGTCTCTCAGTGTTCCCAACACTGTGCTGCACACAGGTACTCTGAGAATTCGTTCCATTAAAGAAAAAATTTTAAAGCCATTTTAGGATGACTGGAAAACCACTGCAAACAAGGGAATAGAGGGCCAGACATGGTGGCTCGTGCCTGTAATCCTAACACTTTGGGAGGCTAAGATGAGCAGACTGCTTGAGCCCGGGAGTTTGAGACCAGCCTCAGCAACATAGCAAGACCCCGTCTTTAAAAAAAAAAAAAAAGTTGATTAATCTAACATACACACATAAAGAAACCACATTACTTTAAAGTAACATCTCCTTGGTACAGAAGAGTCTAGAAAACACAAAACTTCCCAAGATGTTAGTGTGTTAATCAGTGAATGACTGCCAAACTATTCAGATAAGTGGTGATAAATACACAAATTGCTTTATTAACTTAGGCTTATCAAATTAAATTACAGGCAAATTTTACCAATGGCCTCTACAAAAAGCATACATAAACAAAGAAATCATGTAATAAACTCTCAGCAGTGAAGAGTCACAAGTGACAAAAAAGAATAAAAACCACAGAGCTACCTGTCTCTGAATTCGGACATTTATCAACAAAGGTTATTAATGAGAAGTCAGTATGAGTTTAAAGCATCTTCATAAACTTAAGATAAAATTGATCCAGTGAGCCAGGATGTAGCTTGACATGGGTTTAGGCATATCACTCCCAGTGATGGAAAGGAACAGAAATTTTATCACTAATATCATGGTGAACATTGGCAGGTGATCAAAAGTCTGGATAAAAGGAAATATGAGAATTTCTCAAGAGAAAAAATAAGCAGTGTCTAGAAAGTCCAGACCAAACTGATTCCTTGCAAAATTCAAAATTAGATTAAAAAGAATGTTTGGAAGTTAGTAAAGGAAAAGTGAATACATGAAATCCTAGCTAGAAGATTCACCATGAACAGGTTCAACCAAATCAACTGCAATGGTTATTTTCATAGCTTAGTAATGTAGTATTCTTCGCTGTAGGTGAGAATATTGTAGACACAGTATAGCTTAATTATAGTACGGCATTTGACAAAATCTTTCCTAATATCCACACAAAATGTCATATGGGCCTGACAATAACAGATAGAACAATGCCGGGCGCGGTGGCTCAAGCCTGTAATCCCAGCACTTTGGGAGGCCGAGACGGGCGGATCACGAGGTCAGGAGATCGGGACCATCCTGGCTAACCCGGTGAAACCCCGTCTCTACTAAAAAATACAAAAAACTAGCCGGCGAGGTGGCGGGCGCCTATAGTCCCGGCTACTCAGGAGGCTGAGGCAGGAGAATGGCGTGAACCCGGCAGGCGGAGCTTGCAGTGAGCTGAGATCCGGCCACTGCACTCCAGCCTGGCCTACAGAGTGAGACTCCATCTCAAAAAAAAAAAAAAAAAAGATAGAACTAGTAGTTATTGAACAACCATAATGTGTGCTGATTAATGGACTGGTGTTAATCTGAAGTGAGTCTAGTTGACTTGCACACTTCTGAGTAATTTATTCTGTCAATATTTTTATCAACAATTTGAATGAAGACATAGCAGGTATGCCTACCAAATATAAAGATGACCAAATAGAAAGTGTAATATTAAATGTCTAAAAACTAACAAAAGGAAATTTAAAAGCCTTATATTTAAGCACACCTAAAAAAAATAAATAATAAAAATAAAAGCCTTATATTTAAGCTAAAAAAAAAAATCCACTTCACAAAAACAGGATTAGGGAGACTCAGTTTAACATCTTATGTATAAAACATTTTGGAGAGAAGTTGATACTTCTGGTTCATATTAAGCATAAGTAACAGAAGTTGAAACTGTTAATGAAATATTTGATTTAAAAAAAAAAAAAAAAAACAGCATTTGGCTCATTCCCACCACACACTCTGGTCAAATATCATCTAAAATGTTGGGTATAATGTATAATGACAATGATCAATTAAGGCTTAATTAAGAAAAAAATAACCATGGTTGAAGGATCAGAGCATTACATTATCTAAGAAATGGTTAAACTAACTGGGATTATTTACTCTGAAGAAGAGAAGGGAATGCCCACTATGTATGGCAGGCAGTAAGAGTCAGCAGTGACAGGACAGTAGTCTTCAAATATGTGAAGGGGCCATTCATGTGAAAACAGGATCATACTTGGAAAAAGCAAAATACAGTGAGAACAGCATAGGCTATGATGTATAAAGACTGAGATTCAAATCCTGGTGCCATTATTTACTGTGTGTCACTTGGCTTGGAGAGAGATTGGTGCCCTTACCTAGAAAATGATACCTACCTCATAAATGTATAAAAATTAGAAGCAAAAAATATTTATAAGCTGCCTGACACAGACTGACACACTGTGATGCACAGTGATGTTAGTTCTCGTCCCTAGACCTTTCTGTTATTCTAGAACAGTGTTTTCAAAGTGAGAATTGAAACTCATTAATGGGTCACAAAATCACTTAGCTGGAAAGTAACCAGCATTTTTTTCTAATGAAACAGAATAGAAGGAAAATATTAGAGCACACCATTTGTGGTAAATGTAATCATAATTTTGTGAAACTTCTGTTTCAGTTATTCATATACCTGTGAATAGATTATGAGTTAAAATATATTTCTTATCATGAAGTTGGATCCAATAAAAAAAAGTCTGAAAATGACCACTGCAGAGTACTATTTTTATGTGTGTTCTATAAGATACTAGTTCCTTGGGAGCTCAATTAGATTTAGGAACAAACCATACTCCTTAGAGATTTACTATGTTCAGTATACATTAGCATCTCCAAGAGCCCAGCATTAAAGAAACCTGTTATCTTTGTTGAATCCAGTTTTTCCCACATTTATTCAACCCTAGAACCCACCCACTTTTTTTTTCCTACATGGTATTTATTGACATCTTCAGAACAAGCACTTTGTGGCATATACACTCCAGAGGAAACATTCTTCTAGATAAAAAAACATGCAATGGCTAGAAGTTACAAAAGGTAGATTTTTAGCTTGCTAAGAAAGAAAAAAATCTCGACTTTGAATCTTCCTGCCACTGATATCCACCCCCAATAACTTTTACCCTACACACATGCCCCAATGCATTTTACATATGGTTTATCCAACTTCCAATTCACACAAATGTTCTCAGAAAAAGTGTAGGACATCTGTAATATCTAGATATGAAGCCAGGATCAAAGCAATAAGCAGGAATCATCTGGTCAAAAGAAACTCCTGGCACAGTATTTAGGAAGACTTGACAAAGCTTAACAAAGCTCATGCTCAGGAACCAAAGCAGCTCAAGACTTAATTGGCTTCTCCAAGTGGACTCAATGTGTTCTAATAATACATAATATAAAATGGGCTTGTTATAAGTGAAATGTTTATTTAGAAACAGAATGCTTGCTCCTCAGTACTGCAAGGAAAAATCAGCATTTAGATTAAAAGTTTTTTCAGCAAGGCAATTTTACTTTCTGCAGAAAGGGTGCTCCTTGCAGATGAAACAATGGCGACAGCACACCCGAACAAAGGAGGGAAGCAATTTTTATCCCTTGTGCAGCTTGTCCCTGCTACTGTGTCCTGTCTCCATTGGCTGGAGCTGGACCTCACAATTTAAATTAAAACCAACTGGCTAATAACTTAAAACTTTCCTAAATAGGGAAAGGCAATAGAGAACAAAGGAAAAGGGGAAGTTGCTTGCGAAAGTACTTAGAAAAGTAATATTTCCAAATAAGGAAGGGGCATAGGCTGTGAGCTGGAATGTGCCTGAGAGCATGTCCAGCACAAATATCTTGGTTAAAGTACAAGGACATAGAATATACTTATTCCCTTATATCTAACAGCTACATAGGATAGGGCTTAACAAAGAGTTTTTAGCACAAAGCAAAGAAGGCTTGAAGGAAGTTAGTCTTTAAGAGAAACTATTATTTCTAACACTTACAATTTATTCTTTAACAAGAAGGGAAACTTTGAAGAGGAAACTTTTTACTTTCTACAATTCTCTCCTCTTGATTTTATATTTTTCTTTAAACCTTTTTTTTTTTTTTTTTTTAACGTGTTTTGGCTTAGTTGTTTTGCTTGAGTTTTTAAAAGAAAAAGTTTCCTGATTGATGAAATGTGAGGGTAAAAGGGATAGCCAATCGAACTAGAGCACAAGTACTGCTTTAATTACTTGGCAGAGTGTCCAGCAAAGGTCCTTTATAATACTACCATACATCTGCTTGGGGATGAGTAAGGGTGGACTGATGGGTCAGCTTTTGGAAGTGCCTGACCTTACTGCAGCCTGGTAAGTCTCCAAGGAATGCCAAATGTTCCCCTTGTCATTGGAGACAAGAGATAAAATTGGTCTTGGAAGATGAAGGCTGAATGACCCTTGAGGACTGACCCCCACAGTACTGCACTTTAGGAAATAGCAGAGAGAGTCTGGCACAGTTTACTATCCTAGGCTGTAGGATCTTGAAAAAGAGCTACCATGCAGTCCATGTCTTGTCGATTAGAGGACCATCTGAGTGGAAAGGAGACAACCTGAGCTTCTGGGCTACCATGTGCACAAGCATAATAATTGCTTTTATTTACAGTGCAGAGGGAAAATTTAATCCATTTTAGCTAGGCATCTACATCCTGATAGCCTGTCTTAATTGCTATGGCTTGCCTTAGATATTTTATTTCTACTACAGAGACTTTGGTTTTGTCGCTATGTTTGGGAGAAGTGATTGATGGAGAGGTTGAAGGAGCAATAAAGCGTATTTTAAAAATTCCTTTAGGATCCTTTCCTGAAATGTCAGTTTCCGTATTATAAATACGACTTAATGAAAGGGAGGAGTTTTCAGATGTTGCAACAGTAAGCTGTATAGGATTACATTGGTTATGTTGACAGCTAGAAAGAGCAACTCTTGGTGAAATGGATATACAGTTTTAAGGACAAAGACCTCTGGAAGCAGTCCACCTTAGACTTTTAGTGTTCTATAGGATATTAGATCAAACAGAATATAGAGATTTTGTTTTAGAGGGACAAGAGTCCAGTTCCTACAACTTATATAGCTACTATTCTCTGGATTATTAGTATCCTTACAGGAACTTACATCTTTCTAAACTAAAGAAGTCCAAGAGGGACAGAGATATTTTTCTGAAGTAGTAAGCTGTCTTTGGTTATTTAAATCTTCACAAGATATAACTAAACAGGCATCACAAGTAATAACTTCAGGTGAGTTAGATCTAGTTACATGAATAATAACATGGGGAATAAAGGGAAGAAAAAGATAAAGCTTCTCTTAGCCTTAATTTGGTAGCGCTTGACCTTGGAACAATGGCTCATGATTTTGAAGGTGATGACACTTTCTTGACTCGGGTATGATATGTCCATCCTTTTTCTGCTGTGTGAACAGCAGTCTCCGTGGTTAGCAGCACAAGGTAGGGTCCTTCCCAGGCTGGCTCGAGTTTTTCTTCTTTCTATCCTTTGATGAGGACGTGCTTCCCAGGCTGCTGCTTGTGTACTGGAAATTCTAGGGGTGGTACCTGTGCTAAAAGATCTTTAGTTTGGAGAGAAGGGAAAGTGGAAGATAAACTAAGTATATAATTTCTGAGAAACTGATCTTTTGTTTTAAATGTGGGGGCATCAGCAGTGGAATGTAAGGTATCTTTTTTACTTTACTGTCCCTACTGCCTTTTTGCTAAGAAACTTCTTTTTCCTTATTTTTACTTATGTTGTTTCTGAGGGACCCTTTGGGGCTCCTTATTTTGTCAGAACTCTGCATATCCTGGGGCGTGAGGCACCAGCATGACGCTTCCCTCTCCATTCCAGCTCAGCACTGCCTAGGGCACGCTGCAGCCCCACCCCCTCTTAAGGTCTTGGCCTCCCTGTGGCCCTCACCGCTCCCACGCATTGGGGCCTTGGGTATGAGGGGCCTTGTGATTCACCCGACCACCCCTGGACCTTGCTCCTGCCCGAGCCCCTGCCATTTGGCCCCTGGCCTTGGGTTGGGCTGGGCTGGCTAATGGCTGCAGCGGCCCCCTCCCCTGCACAGCAAATATCTGTCTGTGGTTAGGTCCTCCAGCCAGCTCACACCACAGCCTCTCTAGGAGCTGCTGGAGGTGGAAACTCGTTGGCATTAAGCCTGAGCTTAGAGGGGCCCGGCCTAGGTTCTTTGATGCAGTTGGAACAAGATTTTTTTTTTTTAATAAGGTGTTCAGATAATATTTCTTTTTGGTTTAGTAATATTCCTTTTCCTTTTGAATTTTTTAGCACCTTTTTATAACCTTTTAATGTAGGTAAAAATACATATTCTTATGCCTCCTTATTTTACTACAAGTATATTTTACTTTCCCTACATACTCTGCACATAAACTGTTTAATTTTACATTCAAGATGCCTAAATACTTTTAAATTGTACAATATTTCTTGCATAAATTCTCTTTATAACTTTTTTGCAACTTTCACAATCACTGACATGCCTCAACTTTTTGACTACCTTTTGCCCTATTTCTCTCCCCAGTCTTACCTTCTGTGTCTTTCTCTGATCTCTGTCTCTTTCAAGTCTTTCACTTATTCTCTCCCTCTCTCTCTCTCTCATTTGGGCTCTTTTTCTGTCATCCCGTTTCCTCTTTCTCTTACACTTAGTCTTCTGCGCTGGGTGGGATCTGCGTGGCCACAGTCTGGGCCCTGGCCACCGCCAGCCTAGAAGCTCAGGAGGTGCCTGCCCCAAGTTGCATGAGTCATGCCCCTTCGCCTCCTTTGTTCTCCTCCTGGGGGCCGATCCCCACCCTCTTCTTCCATGCAGAGCCAGGCTGGGGAGAGGGACCCACCCTCTGGCGCGCCTAGCTGCCTGGCTGCGTGGCACAGGCTCCTGGCCCCAATGCCCTCATACTCCCCCACTCGGCTCCAACTTGCAGGCGTCCATGGCCAGCCGGCCTCCGAGGGTGGTGAGACACACCCGAGCAGCGAGCAGCGCACAAGGCGCGGGGCTCAGGGACCGGCAGGCTGGGTGGCTCTGGCTGTGCGGGAAGAGAGTGTCCCAGCCACCGCTGCTCTGCCAGGTGCTGCAACAATGTGGAGCCATACTCACCGCTCTCACTTTCTCTCTGACTTCCTTTCCTAGTTTCTCTTTCCTCTCTGCTGGTCCTTCCCTTGCCTCTTTCTTCTCCCAAGAAGAGGGGAAAGGGAAGTTATGAACATTTTTCCTATGACCGGAAGTTTGTGTGAGGTTCAATCTCCCCCAACGGGGATTTTTCACCTCTTTTTAACCTCCAAGACACCTCGACTAAGGAATACTTCACCCCCCAGGCCTCCCTGTGGCTTTTCTTTCCTTAGTCCTGACTATGGAATGCTTTACCTTGATATGTACCAACCAAAGAGCACTTCACCGCCCTGTGGCTTCTTTTTCCTTAGTCCTGACCACCAAAGGAAATATTTTACTGGCTCCCATGGCGTTTCCTTCCTTGGTCTGTGCAGAGTTGCCTGGTCCACATGGTATGTGAGGATCTTTTACTCCAGGTCACCAGCGGTTTCTTTCCGCATTGCTGAGACTCCAGTTTATTTGTCACACCTGGTGGGTCTCGATTCCTTAGCTGGAGGCCTCAGTAACAAGGCAGTGGGGCACCTTCCTCGTGAGAGAGGACCGGAGACCACCACCCGCCCCCCACTCCCGCCCCACCCCCAGAGGAGAATGGCTCCCCATACAGGCCACCACCATTGCTATAAGTAAAATGTTTATTTAGAAACAGAATGCTTGCTCCTCAGTACTGCAAGGAAAAATCAGCATTTAGATTAAAAGTTTTTTCAGCAAGGCAATTTTACTTTCTGCAGAAAGGGTGCTCCTCACAGACGAAACAATGGTGACAGCACACCCGAACAAAGGAGGGAAGCAGTTTTTATTCCTTATGCAGCTTGTCCCTGCTACTGTGTCCTGTCTCCATTGGCTGGAGCTGGACCTCACAATTTAAATTAAACTCTACTGGCTAATAACTTAAAACTTTCCTAAATAGGGGAAGGCAATAGAGAACAAAGAAAAAGAGGAAGTTGCTTGCGAAAGGACTTAGAAAAGTAGTAGTATTTCCAAATAAGGAAGGGGCATAGGCTGCGAGCTGGAACGTGCCTGAGAGCATGTCCAGCACAAATATCTTGGTTAAAGTACAAGGACATAGAATATACTTATTCCCTTATATCTAACAGCTACATAGGACAGGGCTTAACAAAGAGTTTTAAGGAGAGGAGGCTTGAAGGAAGTTAGTCTTTAAAAGAAACTATTATTTCTCACTTAACATTTATTCTTTAACAAGAAAGGAAATTTCGAAAAGGAAACTTTTTACTTTCTACAGGCTGATGAGTGCAGTTAATCCTCATTGTTATGAGCATCACTATTATCATAACTTGCAAGAGCCATGTGACAATATTTAGATGATTCTGGGTTCTTTTAAAGTACATACATACTCAGGATTCCTTTGGGAGGATGCAATTTCACATTTATATTAAAAACTGTCACTACCATACTCAGCTCTAATAATATTTGATATCACTTGGTAATAAAGGTTTGTCGGCTAGGCACAGTGGCTCACGCAGCACTTTGGGAGGCCAAGGCAGGCAGATCACGAGGTCTGGAGTTCAAGACCAGCCTGGCCAGTATGGTGAAACCCTGTATCTACTAAAAATACAAAAATTATCCGGGCATGGTAGTGGGCATGCTACTTGGGAGGCTGGGGCAGAAGAATTGCTTGAACCCAGGAGGCAGAGGTTGCAGTGAGCTGAGATCATGCCACTGCACTCCAGCCTGGGTAACAGAGCCAGACTCTGTCTCAAAAAAAAAAGGTAAATAAAAAATAAAGGTTTGTCATCATATACTCAAAAGTACTTCTGTTATTCAAATCTTCCTAACTGGGAGTTAGAACTATCTCTGATTCTGTTCTTGTAGTTGTCAGAGCATAAAATGCCCTTCCCACTCTTTCCTCATTTCCAGACTCCAAAGCCATCTCGTCCTCAAAGTCTGGCCCATCTACTTTGGACTACTGTTTTCTTACTGAGCACTGACAGTACCTTTTGTTCTCTCTCTCTTTTGGTAATATCTCTCTTTTGGTAATTCACTATACACTTTCTAGTATATTTAACTCCATAAAACGTAGTTCTCCACAAGACTATAACTGCCTTATGAACAGAGATCAACACCTGAGAATCTTCAGAGTCTCCTACTACATCATGTAAGAGCTCACTAAATGTTTGATTTAAATAACTAGGCTTAAGAATAATATATTGGCCGGGCGCGGTAGTTCAAGCCTGTAATCCCAGCCCTTTGGGAGGCTGAGGCAGGAGGATCACGAGGTCAGGAGATCAAGAACATCCTGGCTAACATGGTGAAACCCCATCTCTTCTAAAAATACAAAAACAAAAAATTAGCCGGGCGTGGTGGCGGGCTCCTGTAGTCCCAGCTACTCGGGAGGTTGAGGCAGGAGAATGGTGTGAACCTGGGAGGTGGAGCTTGCAGTGAGCCGAGATCGCACCACTGCACTCCAGCCTGGGTGACAGAGCAAGACTCTGTCTCAAAATAATAATAATAATAATAATAATAAACAGCAGCTAGTTTTGGAGAGTTTACTATATGCCACATCCAGTGCTAAATGCATACGTGGATTATCTTACTAAATTTTCTGAACTCTATAGAGTAAGTGCTATTATTTGAGAAAGAAAGTGAAGCTCAGAATAACTTGCTCAGGGTCATACAGCTAGTAAGTGGCAAAACCAGGGCCTGAATCCAGCAAAGCTCTTAACTACCTCAGAACACTGCACAGTTCCAGCCCTGCTATACTATAGTCCACGAATGATTTCGATTTCACTAAGTTAGCAGTTTGAATTTCAGCTGAGCAGAGACATTTTAGCTAAAAAGTAAAATTTTTAAAAGGATGAATTAAGAGAATTTCCCACAGACATCTTTATAATAAAACGAGGGGAAAAGCCTCCCATGTCCTATTTATGAAAGTGATATTTAGGTGTGGGTCACAATTTCGTCAAGAAGTGGCTTATGACAATACAGCTTTGGTTTAGATATTTAAATAGGACTCTTTCTCTGCCCCTAGGAGGACGTGGAAATGAAGGATGGATGTGATAACTGTCAATTCAGAACTCTGCAAAATGCCAGACTCAATTCTTGTTTTAAGAAGAGCCAGGGCTCTTGTTCCACCCTGGATTCTTCACACAAAACAGCACCATCCTCTGACCTCTTCACACAGAGCAAGCTTTACCCCACTACCCAAAGGGGAGTGCTGATCCACATGGTCTCCCCATCCCCGCTAGAAACTGATCCCAAACACCAGCCGCTGCACAGACGTAGGCTACTTTGGTCTGCAACCCCCAAACTTGGTAATACCTCATCAACCCGACCCCTCCCCAACATTCAAAATGCCCGGACCACCATCCGAAAGCCAGTCTCTTATACAAAGGAGAATCCCTGCCTACAAAGTAGTTTTCCACCTCCGACTCCTCCCCACAGCGAACAGCCCTTCTGGATCCAACTAACCCACCGACCCCAACAGGGCCCAGCACCCACAGGGTTCACAATCCAGAGGAGCTACAAGCCCTGTTACTCGCAAGTCTCGAGCGCCCAACTCCAACTGACCTTCCCTCTGCCAGAACAAGAACACCACGAGTACCCGCCGAGAGCGAACCTGGCTACACAAAGCCAGGCGCCCGACCAGAGGGACCCTCGGGGATGCCCTCCGCCCCTGGGGCTTCCCCGACCAGCCCCGCCGGGCGCCCCGCGCTCACCAGCTCTCCTCCCCCTCCTCCCAGCCTGACAGACGCTCCAGCTAGTCCAGCAAGCCGCCCTCCCCCGCCGCCAGCAAGGAGGTGGCGTCCCGCAGCTTCTGGTTACTCTTCCGCCTCGGGTACATACGGCCCCGCCGCACGACTCGGCGCTGAGGCCCAAGGGGAAGCCCCGAGGGGACCCCGCGCCGTAGGAGGGAGTGGAGGCGCTGGCGAACCACCCTGCCGGGCCGATGGAGCCGGGGCCCCGCACAGCGCGAGCGGCTCCTCAGCTGTTCGTGCTGCTTCCCCAGCTTCTTCACCGGCTCCTGCAGCTTCCGCACCTCTTGGTCCGCGTTCACGTTGGAGTTAACGTCCTCCATCCCGGCCCGGATGCCTCCGTCGCCCGCCGCCCACTCGCTCTCGCAGCAACAGGGAAAGAGCCGGAGGAAAGAGGCGTCCCCGCCGCTCACTCCAGCCGAAGCGCCCGCATGTAGCAGGACCAGGCCCCGCCGCCAGGGTCCCCCCAGCGCGGGTCCCGAAGTGCCGCTGGCGCCAGCCGAACCGCCTCCTCGGCGCCGGTCCGGGGTTCAGGGAGGCAGCACCAATATCTGCCCTCTGCCGCCATCGTCCCTCCGCCCCCCAAGGGTCGCCCCTGTAAGTGACCTCAAAGCGTCGGGGGTGGGCGTGGCCGCCGGCGGGCGTTGAGAGAACCCGGCGCAGAGAGGATCACCGAGCTCCCGACAGGGCGGGGCCAGGTGTGTGAGGGGCGGGGATTGGGCCAGGAGGGGCGTGTCCGGACTGCTGGCTGAAGTGGCGCGCTGCTGGACGCGCGACTAAAAGTCCCTGCGGTCCCGAAGGCGAGCAGAAGGTATGCCGCGAGCCGGGCCGAGGTGGTGAACATGGTCGGCTTGTGGTTCCCACGGACCAGTCCCGCCCGACTCCGGGCCGGATCTTGAGTGGGCACTCAACGGGGTCCGGGGAGAGACAGTTAACTTTGTTCAGCAAATATTTAACCGATGCCTACTTTTAATTAGAGATTGTCTCCGCTGGCGGGAGCCTCAGAGACAGCCTGTGTCCTCTTTCTTCACCTGAAAGAAACCCAAATTTCAGACAATTAAGAGAGGTCTAAGTTAAAAATAATAAATATAATTTCTTCCTACTGGCCAGATACTATGCTAAGCCCTTTTTTTAATTATTATTTTTTATTTTTGTCGCCCAGGCTGGAGTGCAATGGCGCGATCTTGGCCAGTTGGATCGAGTATTTTCCTAGCTATACAGACCTAGTCAAAGAACGTATTTGTTTGCCAACGTAATTGTCAAGTAATATATATTGTCTGTATAATGGACATCTAAAAATCATTGCTGTTTCTGACCAGTCTAAACTTGTTGCCAGAGGGTTGAAAATCATGACTACTGGCCAGTCACGGTGCCTCACGGCTGTCTGTAATCCCAGCACTTTGGGAGACCGAGGTGGGCAGATCACAAGGTCAGTAGATAGAAACCATCCTGGCCAACATGGTGAAACCCCATCTCTACTAAAAATACAAAAATTAGCTGGGCGTGGTCGCGCACACCTGTAGTCCCAGCTACTCAGGAGGCTGAGGCAGAAGAATCTCTTGAACCCAGAAGACAGAGGTTGTAGTGAGCTGAGATTGCGCCACTGCACTCCAGCCTGGGGACAGAGTGAGACTCCGTCTCAAAAGAAAAAAAAAGACTACTTCATGTATAGAAGTTTTCACTGGCATTTAATGCTTTGTGAAATAGATTCCAACTAGTCAGTGTCTGTAAGGAGAACCCTTCCAATATACTCCTTGAAAAGAATAGTTCACTGGACATATGAAGTTAGCACTAATGTTTGGAGCAAGAAGAGCTTGTTGTAGTGTGGAACAATGAATTAAGAATCAGAAAGCCTGATGTTGGGATCTAGCTGTAGCATAAATGTGCTTGACCCTGATCACTGGTCTCTTAATCTCTGGTCCTTAACTTACTTTAGAATATGTGAGTTGGAGGATCTCCAATATTTCTTCCAGGACCAAAAAGTAAAGGATTCTGATGAGTCCTCATGGTTGCAAAACATAAGAGTAAATATACTTAAATATATAGAGAAGTTCATAGTAGATAGATATACTTGGATTTTTTAATTCAGTTGCCTTACTCAATATGTTACCTTTTTCACTCGATAAATATTGAGCTTCTACCATGTGGCAGGCACCAGTCTAGGTATTTGGATGTTTAATAGGCCTTGTAAGTACAAGACAACTTTCATGGGTTTTTTTTTGTTTTTTTGGGGGTGAGGACAGAGTCTCACTCTATTGCTAGACTGGAGTGCAGTGGTGCGATCTCGGCTCACTGCAACTTCCAACTCCAAGGTTCAAGCTATCCTTCTGTCTCAGCCTCCCGAGTAGCTGGGATTACAGGCACGCACCACCACGCCTGGCTAATTTGTATTTTTAGTAGAGATGGGGTTTCACCATGTTGGCCAGGATGGTCTTGATCTCCTGACCTTGTGATCTGCCCGCCTTGGCCTCCCAAAGTGCTGGGATTACAGGCGTGAGTCACCGTGCCTGGTGACAACTTTCAACTCAAACCCACAGACACACACACCCTCAAGTCTGCTGGTCCTGTAGTTTTCACCATTCCAGTAAATGGCAGCTCTTTTCTTCTAGAAAAGAGCTTTTTTGGCCTTCCAAAGTGTTGGGATTACAGGTGTGAGCCACTGCGCCCGACGTACCAAATCCATTCTTTAAGCAAGTCATGCTGGCTCTGCATTCAAAATATGTCTGATTATTTCCCAGTACCCCCACTGCTGCAACTGTAATTCAAATCACCATCTTCTCTTGCCTAGATTACAGTGGTACTGTTTTAATGAGCTATTCCACTTTGCTACTTACAGTCTCTTGTGTACACGGCAACCAGATGATCCTTTGTGTACGTCACATCAGGTTACTCTCCTGCTCAGAATCCTCCAGTTGCTTCCCAGTGTATTTCAGAGTCTTTTCCCTGGCCTATAAGGCTCTAGATACTTGGCACCTTCCGCAAGTATCTCATTAAACCACTCTTCCCCTTCTCACTGTATCACACTGGCCTTCCCGATGTTCTTCAAACAAGCCAAGTGTGTTTCTATTTTAGGAACTTTGCACTTGCTTTTCCATCTATCTAGCATCTATTCTTCCTCCACGTTGTCAGGTGACTGACTCCCTCACTTCATTCAGGTCTCTGCTCAAATATCACCTAAGTTCACTATCCTCGTTATGCTGATTCTCCATAAAATAGCATCCCTATACCCCATCCTCTTAATCCTGTTCATTTTTCCTCAGACATTTCTTTCTTTCTTTCTTTCTTTCTTTCTTTCTTTCTTTCTTTCTTTCTTTCTCTCTCTCTCTCTCTCTCTCTCTTTCTTTCTTTCTTCTTTCTTTCTTTCTTTCTTTCTTTCTTTCTTTCTTTCTTTCTTTCTTTCTTTCTTTCCTGCCTGTCACTCCCCAATAGAATGTGAACTTCATGAGAACGGAGTTCAGTTACATCCCCAGTGCCTACAACAGGGCCTAGGACATGCTAAGTGCTCAATACATGTTTTTTGAATGAGTGAGTGAATGGATTTAGGTTAAGTGAAGGCTCCTAAAAGAGAATTTCAGATGTGGTTATATCTCCAGTCATCGAAGGGGAAATTTGCAATTATTTTGAATGGCTGACTTTTTTTTATTTTGAATCAGAATTTCGCTCTTGTCACCCAGGCTGCAGTGCAATAGCACAATCTCGGCTCACTGCAATCTCCATCTCCTGGGTTCAAGCGATTCTCCTGCCTCAGCCTCCATAGTAACTGAGATTACAGGCGCCCACCACCACGCCTGAGTAATTGTTGTATTTTTAATAGAGACGGAGTTTCACCATGTTGGCCAGGCTGGTCTCAAACTCCTGACCTCAGGTGATCTGCCTGCCTCGAATTCCCAAAGTGTTGGGATTACAGGCGTGAGCCACTGCGCCTGGCCAAATGATTAATGGTTGACTTTTTTTGGTTTGTTTTTTGAAATGGAGTCTCGCTTGCTCTGTCGCCCAGGCTGGAGTACAGTGGTGTAATCTCAGCTCACTGCAACCTCCGCCTCCTGGGTTCAAATGATTCTCCTGCCTCAGCCTCCCGAGCAGCTGGGATTACAGGCATGTGCCACCATGCCCAGCTAATTTTTGTGTTTTTAGTAAAGACGGGGTTTCACCATCTCGACCAGGCTGGTCTTGAACTCCCAACCTTGTGATCCACCCACCTCAGCCTCCCAAAGTGCTGGAATTACAGGCGTGAGCCATCACACCCAGCCGGTTGACTTTTACAATTATATTTTCCCCTTCCAAAAGAGCAGCATGTCATATTATATATGTTGTCTTTAAAACTAGGTCAGTCTCCACCTCCTGAGAGCCAGCATCCCTTAAGAGTTGCTGAGGAGGGCCAGGTGCGGTGGCTCACGCCTGTAATCCCAGCACTTTGGGAGGCTGAGGCCGGCGGATCATGAGGTCAGCAGATCGAGACCAGCCTGGCTAACACAGTGAAACCCCATCTCTACTAAAAACACAAAAAATTAGCCGGGCATGGTGGCGGGTGCCTGTAGTCCCAGCTACTCAGGAGGCTGAGGCAGGAGAATGGCGTGAACCCGGGAGGCGGAGCTTGCAATGAGCAGAGATCACGCCACTGCCCTCCAGCCTGGGTGACAGAGCAAGACTCCATCTCAAAAAACAAACAAAAAGAGTTGCTGAGGAGAGAGTATGAGGACAAGAATATTTCCTTTCTATCCTTAACCTTGGCAGGATCTTCCTCTTTCAGGTTAACTATGATACCCTGTCCTCTCTGGTGACTCAGAAGTGTTACAGCATTTTTTTAAAGTCACTCTAAATGTGACTGTTATATAGATACAAGAACTGTTATATAGATACAGAGCTGGTAGGTGTCTGAAGTATGCATCACAGTTAGCCCAACTAGCTTTTCAGGTGTTGTATTTTATGATAACCTTGCTTTCTTACTGAAAGAGGGACTTTCTTCTTTTCTAAGCAGGTGTGGCCATTTTCATGACTTGCTCCTACATGCATGTTAGCTCTTAGCAAAATTCCTGACAAAGTGGAAAATATTACAAGCCACTAAAAGCGTTTAGAATGAAAAACTATTCGTCAGTGGCTTAAAGATATTTAGCCATTCTAGGCCGGGCGCGGTGGCTCACGCCTGTAATCCCAGCACTTTGGGAGGCCGAGGCGGGCGGATCACAAGGTCAGGAGATCGAGACCACAGTGAAACCCCGTCTCTACTAAAATACAAAAAATTAGCCGGGCGCGGTGGTGGGCACCTGTCATCCCAGTTACTCGAGAAGCTCAGGTAGGAGAATTGCTTGAGCCCAGGCAGTCTGCAATGAGCCATGATTATGCCACTGCACTCCCAGCATGGGTGACAGAGCAAGACCCTGTCTCAAAAAAAAAAATTTTTTTAAATATAGTAAGTGAAAGAAATCAGACACAAAAGGCCACGTATTGTATGATCCCATTTATATGAAATGTCCAGAGCAGGCAAACCCATAGAAACAGAAGGTAGATTAGTGGTTGCCTGGGGCAACTGGTAGAACTGGGGTACAGGATTTCTTTTTGAGTTGATGGAAATGTTCTAAAGTTAGAGTGTGGTGATAGTTGCACAACTCTTGACTATACTAAAAACCACTGAATTGAACATTTTAAAAGGGAGTTTAATGTTATGTGAATTATATCTTCCTAAAATAAAAGAGATAAAAGAAAATATACATTGTAGGGAGGAATGCAATAAACATAAACCAAAAACAAACTTTGGGTACCTACAGGGAAAGGGTGAGAGCTGGGTGGAAAGAATGGGAGGATGGGAATGGAGTAGCAGTGATGAGGAGAGAGTAGCATTTCTCCTGTTGTAGTTTTGTATATAGTTCTGACTCAGAACCATGGTAATGTTTCACATACACACATACAGTCAACCAGGGTGTGGAGGCAAGCCAAAATAGAATGCAAGCAGAAAAAAAAAATGTGTTATAAATGACTAACATCACCATCACAAAGTGGGTGGAGAAGAAAATCACTCACTTAAGTAATTTAGGAAACTTTTATTTTGACTATGTCATAAGACCAAAGACAAAAACACTTCATACAAATATTGTCCTCTAGTTAGTACATTTGTTTTTCACAGGGGTATAAATTAGCAAGTGTGAATCTACCGTGTCTGTATCTGTGTATCATTGAACAAATAAGTAAAGTTGTTGTGACTAATGACAATCAGGATTCTCCCTGTTGGAAACACAAGTTATAAATAAGAAAAGGGGGAAGGCTAGAATGACCTCTGTTGTTTTGGATTAGAATCAGAGGTGTCAATCCGAGGTATGAGCACATGGTTTTTAGTGTACATACACAGATAGATATGGCAGGAACCCGCATCCAGGAACAGAGCCCTATGCTCCTCCCTCAGAATGAATGGAGACCAGAAATCACATGTTTATGCCCAATAAAAGCGGGATTTCTTTCAGCACTTTTCCCAGATCTTTGGGGTGCTGAATGAGGATGAGATGGGGCACCCAGAGACAGGAGATGCTATTGTCCGGCTCAAGGTGGTCCTGGAGTACAATACCATTGGAGACAAGTATCACCGGGGTTTGACAATGCTAGTAGTGTTCCTGGAGCTGATGGAGCCAAGGACACAGGATGCTGATAGTCTCCAGCGGGCCCTGAATGTAGGCTGGTGTCTGGAACTGCTGCAAGCTTTCTTCCTGGTGACAGATGACATCATGGATTCATCCCTCACCCGCTGGGCACAGATCTGCTGTTATCAGAAGCTGGATGTGGGGTAGGATGCCATCAATTATGTTATCCTTCTGGAAGCATGTCTCTACTACCTGCTGAAGCTCTATTGCTGAGAGCAGCCCTATTACCTGAACCTGATCAAGCTCTTCCTACAGATTTTCTATCAGACTGAGATTGGGCAGCCCTGGACCTCGTTGCAGCCCCCTAGGACAATGTGGATTTTGGCAGATTCACTGAAAAGAGGTACAAATCTATTGTCAAGTACAAGACAGCTTTCTACTCCTACCTTCCTGTAGCTGCAGCCATGCACATGGCAGGAATTGATGGCGAGAAGGAGCACGCCAATGCTTAGTAGATCCTACTGGAGATGGGAGAGTTTTTTCAAATTCAGGATGATTATCTTGACCTCTTTGGGGACCCCATTGTGACCGGCAAAGTTGGCACTGACATCCAGGACAACAACCTGCTGGCTGGTGGTTCAGTGTCTGCAATGGTCTACTCTGGAACAGTACCAGACCCTGAAGGAAAATTACAGACAGAAGAAGGTCAAGAAGGTAGTCCGAGTGAAGGCACTGTATGAGGAGTTGGATCTGCCGGCTGCATTCTTGCAGTGTGAGGAAAACGGCTACAGCCACATTATGGGTCTCATTGAACAGTACGCAGCGCCCCTGCTCCCAGCCATCTTTCTGGGGCTTGCGCGCAAAATCTACAAGCAGAAAAAGTGACCTAGAGACTGCACGGATGGGGAGAGGAGTTACTCAATAAATAAATTATTGTGTTAAAAAAAAAAAGATACAAAATACATAGAAATATCTTTATTTACATTTTTTCCCTATATTTTATTAACTAGTTCTGTTTGTGAGAGGACCTAGAAGCAATTATACACCAGTAGCAATGAATTCTAACATCAAGATCTTGGTTCCTTAATATCATTTTCCAATTAAAAAAAAAAGAGCTTCTTGGAGAAATGACTGATTCTAGAGTTGGGGCCAGTGAAAATCAGCCGAGACTGGAGCATCTATCTTGTGGTGCCGCAAAGCAAGGACATGCTCTGAAAGGAAGGAAGCGTGACAAAAGGGAGCCAGGAGCTGAATCGGGGTTCCCAATGGCTAATGCTTGGACAATCTGAGCAACAAAATAATGATAATCTTACATCATAACCCATAAAATAAATATCCATAGTGCACACTGATATGAATAAATAGGAGAGAAGAGATATGCTTCCTTGTCACGTAATTCCAGTTAATAAATGTGGAAGGAATAATGGAAATGGAAAATCACCATGAAGCAAACATTGCAGTTATAATTGTTGCAGATGAAAACTATTGATGGATGCTAAGCTTATTAGGTGGAAGAATGAGAAACATCGTAATCTCAAAAACATCATAATCTCAAAAATATATCCCCACAAGAAACTTAATGGTGGAGAAACCTAGCAGACACCACCTTAACCGAGTAGTCAACGTTAGCATTACCAGTAAGATGACATATGTTCCCCCCAGTATGATGCACTGGAAAGGACGCAGATTTCTGTTGTAGTCCTGCAGGAAATGTATAACCTCAATCTAATCATGAGAAACCATCAAACCCAAACTGAGGGACATTCTACAAAATGCCAGACTAGTACTCTTCTGAAGTCCCAAAGTCATGAAAGACAAAAGACTGAGGAATTGTCACAGCTTTAAGGAGACATGACACCTAAATTACATGGTCTGTTTTCGATTTTGGACTGGAAAAGGACATTAGTGAGAAAACTGGGGAATACCAGTAAGATTTGTAGATTGGTTAATCATACTGTATCAATGTTAGTTTCCTTGTTTGGATAGTCGTACTATGACCATGTAAGATGTTAATGTTGGTGGCAGCTAGGTGAAGTACTATTTTTGCAACTTTTCTGTAAAACTAAAATTAGTGCAAAATAAAAGTTCAAAACAAATTTTTAACTGTTAAATAAACTGTGAAAGCGTGTGATAGGAGAGACCATCCTGTGAAAAACATGGAAATTTTAGTTGACCCTATGTGTTCCGTCAAAAAACATGTAGCTGGGCACAGTGGCTCATGCCAGTAATCCCAAAACTTTTGCAGGCTGAGACAGGAGGATCGCTTGAGCTCAAGAGCTCCCGACTGGCCTGGGCCACAAAGCAGGATCTCCATATCTACAAAAAAAATTTAACGTTAGCCAGTTGTGGTAGCATTCACCTGTGATCCCAGCTACTCGCGAGGCTGAGGCAGGAGGATCACTTGAGCCCAGGAGGTTGAGGCTGCTGTGAGCCATGACTGCACCACTGCACTCCAGTCTGAGTGACAGGTGCTTTATTCACTAGAACTCCCCCTAGGAAAGTACCATGTGTATGAGTTCTTTTTTTAAGAAGTACTTCTGGAAGTCACTTGGGGTAGAGAGCTGGAAGCCAAAATGATAAAACATGGTCCCTCAACTGCTGTACATAAGATGACTACAGGACTTAAAGTTGCTTCTCAAAGGGAAGAGTGGAGAGAAATCACTCAAACACAAAGAAAAGATTGTGGGGATAAGAAGGCTAGTTTCTCCTGCATTGGAGGGAGAGGAGAGAAGGGGAAAGTCCCTGGAAACAACACAGCCAGGAAGAGAAACTTTGAAGAATAAAAATGTCTAAGAGTAATTTTTTTTTCCAGTTATATCTTATGTGGCCTTTCACCTCTCTCCCCGACAAAATATTCAGTGGTCCTTATTGCACAGTTGTGTGAGTGGATTCTTGTGGGTAAACATAAGGCTGATTAGCATGGGACAAAATTTAAAAACTGGAAGATGAGCCTGGGTGCGGTGGCTCACGCCTGTAATCCCAGCACTTTGGGAGGCTGAGGCGGGCGAATCACAAGATCAGGAGATCGAGACCATCCTGGCTAATACGGTGAAACCCCATCTCTACTAAAAATACAAAAAATTAGCCGGGCATGGTGGTGGGCGCCTGTAGTCCCAGCTACTCAGGAGACTGAGGCAGAAGAATGGCGTGAACCTGGGAGGCAGAGCTTGCAGTGAGCTGAGATCATGCCTCTGCCCTCCAGCCTGGGTGACAGAGTGAGACTCTGTCTTTAAAAAACAAAACAAAACAAAACAAAACTGGAGGATGAGAGGAGAATGGGCATCTGGACTAGAATAAGGCCAGTGATAATCGGTACCATTTTTGAGTTTACTAAATGCCAGGTGCCATGTTAAATTTCTTATGTACTTTCTATGTTCCTCAAAACGAACCACAAAGTACATATTATTACAGTATTTTTATAGAAGAGGAAACAGGTTTGGAAATCGTAGGTGTCTTTCCTAGCTCATGTAGGTACTATATGAAGCTTATCAGATTCTAACTCAGGATCTCCAAAACTGGCACTAAACTGCACCTCCTCCTCTGTCACAGCACTGTTTCATTAGCTCTGTAGCTCTGTTCTTGTTCTTCCTGTGGAGTATGAGATGGGCCCATGTTCTGTACTCACCTGTATCTTCACTGCTCAGCACCGGGCCTGATGTGGAAGGGATGCACGGCAGATAGTTGCTGAGTCTGTGAGGGAAGGCTGTGTCATGTGACAACGAGGTGGGAAGAGCAACTTATTAAGCTAATAAATAACCGCTGCCGTTTGTTGGAAGCCCAGATCAAGAGAAGAAACCCCATTGTACTCTTCTGATGGAGTTACAGCTGAAGCCCTGCACCACACTTTAAGGGTGGCATGGCAACCTCAGCTCGGGGTGGTAGGTAGTCATTATAGAAATTTAAAAGAAAAGCCACAGTGTCACCAGGGAAAACCCAGTAACCAACTGCCATGCGGTCTCACTGGTTGTGCTTGGGAAGTACTACCATTAATCAATGTATAAACCAAGTGTGAATTTGCAGGAAGAAAGAAAATTATCATGCAAATGATATTATAGCCAGACTGCACAGAGCATTCTCTCCATTTAGATAGATCAGGAAGTTGCTGGTGACCCCTCCTTCCCCCGTTCCACCATCACCCCACCCCCATTCCAAGGAAATGACTTTTCAGCTGAAATCACAAGGCTAAGTATGCATTCATTAGTTGAGAGAGTGAGTGAGAACAGGCAAGAGAGAAAAACTAGAAAATTTTTCATAAATAAACAACTGTATATACAAAGGTTCTAAAGGAAAACATGGCATGATATTTGAGAGGAATTGAAAGGTGGCCACAATGGCTAATCAACCAAGAGCCAAGAGGAGAGAGACATGAGATGAAGCTGAAGAACCAGGGTCCAGATGACATGAGCTTGTATTTTGTTTGTCTGGTGTTTTTTTTTTTTTTTTTTTTTTTGAGACGGAGTCTCGCTCTGTCACCCAGGCTGGAGTGCAGTGGCATGATTTCAGCTCACTGCAACCTTTGCCTCCCAGGTTCAGGCAATTCTTCTGCCTCAGCCTCCCAAATAGCTGGGATTACAGGTTCCCGCCACCATGCCCGGCTAATTTTTTGTATTTTTAGTAGTGATGGGGTTTTGCCATGTTGGCCAGGCTGCTCTCGAACTCCCGACCTCAGGTGATCTGCCCGCCTCAGCCT
The DNA here is from genome assembly GCF_003255815.1 of Theropithecus gelada. Lineage (NCBI taxonomy): Eukaryota > Metazoa > Chordata > Mammalia > Primates > Cercopithecidae > Theropithecus > Theropithecus gelada. Next base: position 55,995,508 of record NC_037674.1, read on the forward strand.
CCCAAAGTGCTGCGATTACAGGCATGAGCCACTGAATCTAGCCAGTGTCTGTTGTTTGTGTGTGTTTTGGTTTTTTTTTTTTGTTTTTTTTTTTTTGAGACGGAGTCTCGCTGTGTCGCCCAGGCTGGAGTGCAGTGGCAGGATCTCGGCTCACTGCAAGCTCCGCCTCCCGGGTTCACGCCATTCTCCCGCCTCAGCCTCCGAGTAGCTGGGACTACAGACGCCCGCCACCACGCCCGGCTAGTTTTTTGTATTTTTAGTAGAGACGGGGTTTCACCATGTTAGCCAGGATGGTCTCGATCTCCTGACCTCGTGATCCACCCGCCTCGGCCTCCCAAAGTGCTGGGATTACAGGCTTGAGCCACCGCGCCCGGCCGTTTGTTTTGTTTTGAGATGGAGTCTCACTCTGTCACCCAGACTGAAGTGCAGTGGCACCATCTCAGCTCACTGCAACATCTGCCTCCTGGGTTCAAGTGATTCTCTTGCCTCAGCCTCCCAAGTAGCTGGGATTACAGGCACCTGCCACCACGCCCTGCTAAATTTTTGTATTTTTTTTAGTAGAGACGAGGTTTCACCGTGATAGCCAGGATGGTCTCTATCTCCTGACCTTGTGATCTGCCTGCCCCTGCCTCCCAAAGTGCTAGGATTACCAGTGTGAGCCACCAAGCCCAGCCGTCTGTTTGTTTTTTAATGAACATTTTGGAAAAATTTGAAATTCACATAAAAGTTGCAAAGATAATACTAATAGTTCCCACATATCCTTTATCCAGTTCCCCCTAATGTTAGGATCTTACATTACCATGGCACATTTAACAAAACTAAGAAACACTGATATATTACTATTAAATAGACTCCAAACGTTTTTTACTGGTTTTTCCAGTGATATCTGTGATATCTATTTTCTGTTCTAGGATCCAATCCAGGATACCACACTGTGTCTCTATAGACCCCTCTTTTTTTTTTTTTTTTTTAGTTGAAGTCTCACTCCGTCGCCCAGGCTGGAGTGCAATGGCACTATCTGGGCTCAGTGCAACCTCTGCCTCCCAGGTTCAAGCGATTCTCCTGCCTCAGCCTCCTTAGTAACTGGGATTACAGGCATGTGCCACCATGCTGGCTAATTTTTGTATTTTTAGTAGAGACGGAGTTTCACCATGTTGACCACGCTGGTCTTGAACTCCTGACCTTGTAATCCGCCCGCCTCGGCCTCCCAAAGTGCTGAGATTACAGGTGTAAGCCACTGTGCCCGACCTATAGGCTCCTCTTAAATGTGAAAATTTCCTCAGACTTTTTGTTTTTGATGACCTTGACAGTTTTGAGAAATACTGGTTGGATATTTTGTAGAATGTCCCCAAATTTATGTTTGATGTTTTCCTGGGATTATGGGTTTTGGGGAACCAATACCACAAAGATTAAATGCCTTTTCATCACATGATATCAAGGTGTGCTATCAACTTATCACCTTAACCTTGATCACCTGGCCCAGCTAATTTTTGTATTTTTAGTAGAGACGGGGTTTCACCATGTTGCCCAGGATGCTCTCGATCTCCTCACCTCGTGATCTTCCTGCCTTGGCCTCCCAAAGTGCTGGAATTAATCAAATGATTTTTAAGCAGTATTGTGACATCAGATTTCCTTTTTAAGATTAATATGCTGGCTGTATCGAATGTACCAAATGGAGACAGGAGTAGATACGGATACATCAGTAAAAAGGTTGCGGCTGGGGCCAGGCGCAGTGGCTCACGCCTGTAATCTCAGCACTTTGGGAGGCCGAGGCGGGTGGATCACGAGGTCAGGAGATCAAGACAAGTTTGACCAACATGGTGAAACCCCGTCTCTACTAAAAATACAAAAAAAAATTAGCCGGGCGTGGTGGCAGGTGTCTGTAGTCCCAGCTACTTGGGAGGCTGAGGTGGGAGAATAGCTTGAACTCAGGAAGCGGAGGCTACAGTGAGCTGAGATCTCGCCACTGCACTCCAGCCTGAGCAACAGAGCAGGACTCCACCTCAAAAAAAAAAAAAAAAAAAAAAAAAAAAATGTTCTATCAGTGGTACGCATAAAAGTTAAGAATGAGAAAAGTGGGTAGATTAAGAGGCATTTAACAAGTAAAACTGTCAGGATTTGTCCATTTTTAGTTGAATAGAAGGAAGAAAGAAGGTTTGAGAATGACTGCCAGGAACCAAGTTTCTGGTTGAGAAGCTGATTGGATATCAACAAGGGTGAAAGCAAAAGTACACTGAAGAGGCAGGCAGAGCAGCCTGAGGACTTGCTGTTGGAGGCAACCCCAGCGCTATGGAGGAAGAAGAATGCTGTGGGTCAGATGCCCCTGCGGAATTCCGGAGGCATCGATTTTCTGTGTATCCATATCTACTCTGATGATTCTGCACCCTGGACAGAACCCTTTAAAAATAAAACACCCCTGTCCAGTTAGGTAAAGCTTTGATTCCCTTGAGGGAAAAGTCTTCCTCATTTGCTCGAAAATCCTTGAGAGTAACAACAATGTAGTATTCATACTCTGCATTTCCATCAAGGATTGTACTTTCAAAGCACCAGCACTTGTACATGCAACACTAGGTGTGAAGTTCATTATGGTTTTGAGTCCCCAGAGAGCTCTGTGGACATTTCACCAATTTTGTTTAAGCCTCAGTAGCCATATTACCAAGGCAGAGATCAAGATCCTAAAAAAAAGACTCAGTAACATAAGAGGTTTCAGATATTGGGAAGAGAGAGTGTGGTTGACACCGCAGGGAAGCTTCTTGAGCAAGGGAAAGATGAAGTCAAGCTGTTCACAGGGAAGTAAATTGTGAAAGTCCTTGGAGCCCATTTTAAGAACTTGGACTATTTCTCTGTGTGCAGCAGAAACCACTGAGTTGTGAACGGAGAGGGAACACAAGTGATCTTACGTTTTGAAGGATCCTTCTGACTGCAGGTTGGGAACAAATTGCAGAGGAGCAAGGAAATAAGCCAGACGACCAGCTAGGAGATCACTGCAAAATCTGTACAAGGGACTTCAAGTGGCTTGAGTCAGGATAGCAGTTAGTTTAATAAGTAATTTTTATATATTAAATTATATATATTAATTTTTATATAACATAATTTATATGTTAATTTATATATAAGTATACATAATTTATATATAAGCATGCATATAATTAAATATATAAATTATATATAATTATATATATATAATATACATATATTTTGAGACAGAGTCTTACTCTTGTCACCAGACTGGAATGCAGTGGTGTGATCTCAGCTCACTGCAACCTCCACCTCCTGGGTTCAAGCGATTCTCCTGCCTCAGCCTCCTGAGTAGCTGGGATTACAGGCACGTGCCACCACGCCCAGCTTATTTTTTATTTTTAGTAGAGATGGGGTTTCACTATGTTGGTCAGGATGGTCTCAATCTCTTGACCTCGTCATCCGCCCGCCTCGGCCTCCCAAAGTGCTGGGGGTGAGGGCATGACCCACTGTGCCTGGCCCTGGATGTATTTTGATGAAAGAACCACACAGTTTTGCCTGATGGACTGAATGCGTATAGTGAAAGAAAGAAAAGAGTCAGTGGGTCCAGAGGATTTCCACCTTTAGTGGGTAAAAAGATGGAAATGCAATTAACTAAGATGGTGAAAGATTCAGGGGTTAGAGGTTCAGATATTCAGATTTAGACAGTAAATCTGAAGTGCTTGTTAAACATCCAAATAGACATCAGGTCAGCAATTGGATATTTGAGTCTGGAGTTGAAGGGAGAGGTCTTGTCTGGAGATATGATTTTGGGAGTCATCAGCACATGGTGGATCGTAAAAGCCTTGCTACTGAAAGAGATATCTAGCACCTGAAGGCAGGTAAGGAAAAGAAGTAAGCCAAAAACTAGCCAGGGCACTCCAATATTTAGAGTTAGAGAGTTTAGCTTGGGGAGATGAGGAAGATTCATCAAGGGAAGCAGAGTAATCAGTGACATGGGAGGAGAACCAAGACAGAGTAGTGTCCCAGAAGTCAAATTAAAATATGTAGAAAGTCATATAAAAGTCATATAAAAATAAAAGAAAGTCAGATTAAAAAAAAAGTCTACATAAAATATGTAGAAAGTCACTGTGTCGAATGTCACATCAAGGAAGTTGAGGACTGAGAATTCATCCCTGAACTTAGTAGTGGGGATGAGAGTCTGTCTGATTGATACATGTTCAAGAGACAATGAGAGGAGAGGAATTGGAGACAGCAAGTATTATAGACAGCTCTTTTGAGGATTTTTTCTATGAAGGGAAGCAAAAAAATAGGGTAGTCACTGAGAGACTGTGTGTTTGGTTTTTTGTTTGTTTGTTTTTTACCATAGGAGAAACTATAGCAAGATCAGGTGCTAATAGAACTGGTCCATTAGAGATGGGAAATTGTATGATGCAGAGTACTTTCCTCCTGCAGAGGAAATAAGAAAAAGGTCTAACACGCAAATGTAGGGGTTGGCCTTAGAATAACTGATTCACCATAATAGCAGGAAGGGAAAATGAACCAGTGTAGATGCAGCAGGGGAGGTAGATATGGCAGAGAGAGGATGTAGAAGTTCTCAGTGAAATAGGAAGCAAGGTCAATGGAAATGAGGTTGTGTCAAAATAATTGTGTTGCAAGAGTTTATAATACTAAACTCTCTATATACATTCTTCTGTTGCTCAAATAGCCTAGTCATCCACCTCCTACTTTAAAACAGTGTAAGGAATCATGGGTCATGGTGTGGATCTCACATGAGCTGGTCAGGCTTAGCTTTTAAGGCAATAAATTGTAGCCCTAGGCTCAGTCAGCTGTCTTGAAAATGCTGCCTCTAGTCATAAGGCAGATGAATCCACAAAAACCCAAACTGTAGAAAAACGATTTAGCGTTGCCCTGTCCTAGTGATGGGATCCTAATAGCAGAAATAACCACACAGCAGAAATAGCCACACAGAGCTCCCAATTATAAATAAAGGATTTGTTGTATTTTCATGTTCTGTGGGACGTTACAAAGCAACGTTTCCCTGTGAGCAACTTTGCACGCTATTCAAAACATGTCCAGATCCAAAAGAGTGGCAAGCAGTTTAAGTTGGGGACAATACAACTGGGAGGACACATATAAAAGGGTGGAAGGTGAAAAAGAAGGAGTATGGGAATGACCACCTGGCCACCAAAGGTCCTCACCATCAGTGGGGAAACCAGTTTCACCTAGCTGACCTTCATGCAGAGTTTCAGCCTGTGAAAGGGATGGGGAAGGAAGCAGAGGGTCTAAGTGGCCCCATGTGATCAGAAGGAAGTGGTGCAGGAGGAGGACGCCCAGTGACTGAGAGCCAGTGAGAACTACTGGGAGGTCAGATGCCCCCAACTCTGTGACATTGGGCACGTTTCTTACTTGTTTTAAGCCTGTTTCTTCAACAGTAAAAGAGGGAAAATATCTACTTCAGAGGGTCATCATGAAGATTAAAAATTATGTATCTAAAGTTTTTCGCATATGGACAACGACCATTAAATAGCCACACACTCTCTCATGCTGTATTAGTCTATTTTCTGTTGTTTATAACGAAATACCTAAAATGGGTGATTTGTAAAGGAAAGAAATGTATTTTTGTACTGCTATGGAAGTCAGGAAGTCCAAGGTTGAGGAGGTGCATCTGGTGAGGGCCTTCTTTTTTTCTTTTTTTTTTTTTTGAGACGAGGTCTCACTCTGTCACCCAGGCTGGGGTGCAGTGGCGCGATCTCGACTCACTGCAACCTCCACCTCCTGGGTTCAAGTGATTCTCCTGCCTCAGCCTCCCGAGCAGCTGGGACTACAGGTGCACACCACCACGCCTGGCTAATTTTTGTATTTTTTTTTTTTTTTTCCCAGAGAGACAGGGTTTCACCATATTGGCCAATGTCTTGAACTCCTGACCTCGTGATCCACCCATCTCGGCCTCCCAAAGTGCTGGGATTACAGGAGTGAGCCACTGCACCTGGCCCTGGTGAGGGCCTTCTTGCTAGTAGGGACTCTGTGGAATCCTAAGGCAGTGCAGGGTATCAATGGCAAGAGGACTGAGCATGCTAGCTCAGGTCTCTTCCTCTCCTTATAAAGCCACCAATTCCCCCCCATGATAACCCATTAATCCATTAACCCATTAATGTATTAATCCATAAATGGATTAATTCATTCATGAGAGCAGAGCCCTCATGATCAAATTAGCTCTTAAAGGCCCAACCTCTCAACACTGTTGCATTGGGGATTAAGTTTCAACATGAGTTTTGGAGCAGTCAAACCACAACATATGCTATTACTGAGAATATGATGTTCAGCCTCACCCCAGCCTCATTTGCTACCAAATGACATAATCAAAACCAATTAATGTTCATTCCCATTTGTTGTTGTGGTTTTTGTTGTTCTTGTTGTTGAGACAGAGTCTTGCTCTATCACCCAGGCTGGAGTGCAGGGGCACCATCTTGGTTCACTGCAATCTCCATCTTCTGGGTTCAAGCAATTCTCCTGCCTCAGCCTCCTGAGTAACTGGGATTATAGGTGCGCACCACCACGCCCAGCTAATTTTTGTATTTTTAGTAGAGACGGGGTTTCACCATGTTGGCCATGCTGGTCTTGAACTCCAGATCCCTAGCAATCCACCCGCCTCAGCCTCCCAAAGTGCTGAGATTACGGGTGTGAGTCGCCGTGCCTGGCCCCCATTTCTTTTTAAACAAAAATATTATTGAGCTCTTACCAGGCTCTGAACTGAGCTCTGAAATAAAATGGTAAACAAAAACAGCCATGGTTCCTGCCCACACAGAACTTAGTATCTGTTGGGGAAACAGATATATTGATTTAAAAATCACACAAGTGTGACTCCGTAATTGAGACAGTGGCATTTTATAAGACTATAATTGCAGAATTTAACCTAGTCAGGGAAGGCATCCTGAAGAAGTGAATTTTGAGCTGAAATCTGAAAGGCAAGTAAGCATTAACCAGATGCAGAGGCAGAAGGAACAACATGGGCAAACATCTGTGGCAGAAGGTCCTGAAAACAGCCCAGCAAAGCTGCAGAAGAGACAGACCCCCGAGGAGGACACAACTGAAATGAAGTAGGACAATCATAGTAGAGACCAAACCACGTAGGGAGGGCCTGGTAGAACGTCAGCAAGGCTCTCATTTACAATGACAAAGTTCTTTTAAATGACAAGGCAAACAAAATAATGGTGCTTCAGGACTTTATTCATGGCATTAATAACTTTCCAGTTTAAATTAGTAGTTGGAGTGATTTTTATTTCTTTCATTTTGTATGTTTTCTTATTGTTTACATTGCTTCTGATAAGTGTTTATCATTTTTCACAAAACCACTTTTTTCTTTTCTTTTTTTTTTTTTTTTTTTTTTTTTGAGATGGAGTCTTGCTCTGACACCAGGCTGGAATGCAGGGGCTCAGTCTCGGCTCACTGAAACCTCCGCCTCCCGGGTTCAACCAATTCTCCTGCCTCAGCCTCCGTCTTAGTTGGGACTACAGGTGTCCGCCACCACACCTGGCTAATTTTTGTATTTTTACTAGAGAGGGTTTCACCATGTTGGCCAGGATGGTCTTGATCTCCTAACCTTGTGATCTGCCCGCCTCGGCCTCCCAAAGTGTTGAGATTACAGGAGTGAGCCACCATGCCTGGCCCAAAACACTTTTTTCTTAGTCAACTTCATTGAGATATTATTTATCTACAATAAAATGCACCAGTTTTAAGTGTACATCTCTATGAGTTTTGTAACTACTACCACAATCAAGATGAAGAATATTTGTATCACCCCAGGCAAACTTCTTTCTCAGTCAGTACTCACATCCCAGCCCCAGGCAACAACTGACCTGCTTTCTGACACTACATATTGGCCTTTTTTGAGTTTCACGTAAAGGAGATAATACACTATGTACTCTCCTGACTGGCTTTTTTCACTCGATATGTTTTTGAGATTTATCTATTCTGTTGCATGTACCAGTAGTTCATTCCTTTTTATTGGTGAGTGACATTCTGTCTTATGGATATTCCAAAATGTGCTTATTTACTCCCCTGTTGATGAACATTTGGGTTCCAGTTTGGGCTATTATCAATAAAGCTATGAATAATATCAGTATATGTTTTTATTTCTTTGGGGTAAATATCTAGGAGAGGAATTTCTGGGTCCTACAGTAAGGTATGTTTAACTTTATAAGAAATTTCCAAGCTGTTTTCCAAAGTAGTAGTGCAATTTTACATTATCATCAGTAGTGTGTAAGACTTCCAGTTGCTCCACATTTTCCCAAAAGCTTGGCATTGTCTATGTTTTTCATTTTAGCTCTTCTGGAGAATGTGTAGTGGTCTCTTGCTGTGGTTTTTAAATGCATTTCTCTGATAACTAATGGTGCTGAACATCTTTTCCATGTCTACTGGCCATTTGTGTATCTGCTTTTGTGAAGTGCCTGTTCAAATCTTTTACCCGTGCTTAGTATTAGGTTGATGATGGTCTTGTTACAGAATTGTAAGAGTGTCACATATCACAAGTCCTTTATCAGATATTAGTGTAGTACAGATTGTCTTCCATTATGTGGTGTGCCTTTTTGAGAGCTTTTTTGTAATAGCTTTATTGAAGTCTAATTCAAATACCTTCTATTTGAGTTCTTGAAGTATCTTTTTAAGAGTAAAAATTAAACATTTTTAAATTTTCAAATTATCAATATTTTCTTTTCTGGCTCAAGCTTTGTGTGTTCTGCCTAAGAAGTCTGCCTACACCAAAGTTGTAAAGATTTTCTCTTACATTTTCTTCTAGACGTTGTATAGTTTTCACATAAATTTAGGTCTGTGATCTGTTTTCATTTAATTTTTCTGTGCCACGTGAAGAGTTGAGGTTTATAAAAACCGTTTTTGTTTGTTTGTTTTTTGAGACGGAGTTTCGCTCTTGCCACCCAGCCTGGAGTGCAATGGTGCAATCTCGGCTCACTGCAGCCTCTGCCTCCCAGATTCAAGCGATTCTCGTGCCTCGGCCTCCAGAGTAGCTGGGATTACAGGTGTCCCCAACCACGGCACGGCTAATTTTTGTATTTTTAGTAGAGACGGGGTTTCACCATGTTGGCCAGGCTGGTCTCGAACTCCTGAACTCAGGTGATCCACCCACCTTGGCCTCCCAAAGTGCTGGGATTACAGGCGTGAGAAGTGCTGGCATTACAGGCCTGAGCCACCACGCCGGCCATAAAAACCTTTTTTAAAATTAAATTAATAAAACACACAGCAAGGCACAGTTTAAAAGACCAGGTCACAGACCAAATCAGAAATAGTCACTGATTTCCCAGTGTCACATTGCTAAAGAAGTAACTGCAGTGGGGCCGGGCACAGCGGCTCACACCTGTAGTCCCAGCACTTTGGGAGGCCAAAGTGGGCAGATCACGAAGTCAAGAGATCAAGACCATCCTGGCTAACATGGTGAAACCCCGTCTCTACTAAAAATACAAAAAGTAGCCAGGCTTGGTGGCAGGTGCCTGTAGTCCCAGTTACTCGGGAGGCTGAAGCAGGAGAATGGCTAGAACCCAGAGGCGGAGCTTGCAGTGAGCCGAGATGGGACCACTGCACTCCAGCCTGGGCGACAGAGCGAGACTCACCTCAAAAAAGAAAACAAAAAAAAAAAAAAGGAAGGGAAGACCGGGAAGGTCTAGAACAAGGTATAGCTTCCATATTGCAATCAGATTTGCTCACCTAAAAATTAGAACACAAGGTCTAACAAACTACATAATTTTCTAATCCGTTCATTTTAAAAAAAAAAAAAACAAAAAAAATTTTTTTAACACTAGCTCCACATTGAATCATTTACCTAATTTTCTTTGGTCACAATATCCCCGAGTATCTTGCATATCGGGTTTGCCATATCCATCAACCCCAAATGGCAAGCCAGAGAGAGAAGGCTGGGGAGGAGGCATCAGTGGAAACTCTAAGCAGCCAGGGGCACTGGAAACTGCAGACAGCATGGGAAAGAAGGAAGGAAGGAAGAAGAGGGAAGCCGACCTGAGTCTGCTTCTAGCCTGAGTCTGCTTCTCAGTCTAGTCTGCAGTCTAGCCTAGTGACATGGAGGACTTTTGGGTAATGGGCACCCCTGAAAGAGTCTACCGACGGGCAGAAAACACACCACCTTCCTGGTTGTCATCCCATAATCCATTGCCTGTCTCCTGTGTTGAGCTTTACCCTTCGGCTGAATTTCCAGGCAGACCCAAGAAATTAAGACAAAATGGCACATAGAGAAAAATACATACAATTTATTCATTAAATGGGGAAAAATTTCCATAACTATGGAAAGTCAGGTTACATCATCACAGCTGTTTGTTTAAAACTAGAAGTATGTGTTGGCAATCGTTTTGATGAGAGTTAAGAAAATTAAGCCGGTTTCACAATATGGAGTGTCCTTTCTGGTCAACAGTATTGCTTCAGGAGAGATAGCATTTCACAGATCTTTCCTGTAACTTCTAGAAAAGTCATCCAGCCAGATTTAGGTTCAAACTTCTTTACAAAGCCATTTTCCTATAAGAGAATAAATTTAACATTTTAAAAATCATTGTAGATTAAGTATGCTGTAATAAAAAGCAAAAATATTTTCATTTAAATAGTGCAAATAGTTAATCTTCTACTCCTTCTACCCCTCTTAAGCAGCATCATCTAACAGAAATACAGTGTGACCTACATCTGTAGTTTTAATTTTTTTGTAGCCATATTTTAAAAAGTAAAAAAATAGTAAAACTAACTTTTAAGATACATTTAGTGTTATTTTAATATGTAATCAGTATAAAATCATTAATGAGATATTCTTTTCTCATAACAAATCTTCAAAATCCAATGAGTATTTAGTACTTACGGCATATCTTAGTTCAGACTAGCCACATTTCACTACCATAGTGGACAGCAAGCACAGCTCTAGAGGATAGAAAGCCTATTTTTTTTTCTTGTTCTTGTTCAATTGTCCAACATTTATTTCAATGCGCTTATATTTGTAATATGAATTCTATTATACTGTAAACTCCATTGTATTGAAAATCATGAGAACTCACAGTAAATCCAAATTAAACCAATACCTTTGAAGCTATGAAGAGGTTGATGGTTTCTTTCATAATCTACTCTCTTTGTGATCAGACATAGTTTTAAAAATATACAGTAACCCAACTAACTGGACATTTTATTTAGTTAATTTACAGTCCGTAATCAAAGAATGCTCACTGAAAATTTCCTCTGAGATAATCTAGCCTGAAGCCCTCCCTTATTTTAACAAATGAGAAAATCGAGGCCCAGAAAAAAAATAAGTTATCTAAGATTAGCCAACACCTTGGTGCCTGAACCTGGATTAGAATGCAAACACCCTACTTCTTTCCACTCCATACATTTTCAAACAAGTGCCAAAAGAATTAGAAAATTGGTAAAATAATGTTTTCAATGATCATCTGGCAAACATTCACATCTCCATCTTACAGGTTTCAGAACCTGGGGTTACAAATACCTGCAAGTAGCTCAGAGCATAGCACAACTAATATTGAAACAGAAACCAAGCATAACTCTTTGATAGTTGGGAGAGATTCGAGAGCTCTGTGGTACCTTGGAATCATTTTATGAGCATCATTGGCAGAGCAGATGAATATCACCAGCCAGGGGGATTTCCCATTTGAAAGATTTCCTAAGAAAGCCATTTTCTGCCTACGTGTTAAGTGTGCATCGTGCTGTGAGACATGCTGTCATACCTTGATAGAGGAAGGAAACTGTCCCTCTTTCTTCCTCTTTCCCTCCTGCCAGTACATACTCATAGTTTCCCATACACTCTCAAGAGGTATCCACTTCGTTACTCTCCTTCCTAGAATTTTCATAAACCCCATGTTTCGCAAGTATAATGAGGCCCTCTGAAATGGTTTTTTTTTTTTTTTTTTGAGATGGAGTCTGGCTCTGTTGCCCAGCCTAGAGTGCAGTGGTGTGATCTCGGCACACCTCAGTCTCCGCCTCCTGGGTTCAAGCAATTCTCCTGCCTCAGCCTCCTGAATAGCTGGGACTACAGACGCATGCCCCCATGCCTGGTTAATTTTTGTATTTTTAGTAGAGATGGGGTTTCACTATGTTGACCAGGCTGGTCTCAAACTCCTGACCTCATGATCCAGTCACCTCGGCCTCACAAAGTGCTGGATTACAGGTGTGAGCCACTGTGCACAGCATGATTTTTATTATTATGACAATGATCATTGTCTATTATCATTGAGCAGTCATAACATATCATCTTATATACATCAATGTCTAAAGAAGGACAGTGAACAAAGAAAAAACTAATGAATTCAACCAGATGAAGATTAAAATTTATTTATTATTATTATTTTTTGAGTCAAAGTCTTGTTCTGCCACCCAGGCTGGAGTGCAGTGGCGCGATCTCGGCTCGTTGCAACCTCTGCCTCCTGGGTTCAAGCGATTCTTCTGCCTTAGCCTCCCAAGTAGCTGGGACTACAGGCACATGCCACCACGCCCAGCTAATTTTTGTATTTTTAGTAGAAACCAGGTTTCACCATGTTGGCCAGGATGGTCTTGATCTCTTGACCTCGTGATCCACCCACCTCAGCCCCTAAAGTGCTGGGATTATAGGCGTGAGCCACTGTGCCCGGCCTAAAATTTTTTTTAACTATGAAAAATTAAAATTAAAAGAACAATAGACTAGGAAAATATTTACATATAGCATGAAAGAGTTCATTCAAATGTAACGGAAAATCCTCAGGCCCTTAATAGTCTAAAAGGGAAAGACCATTAAAGAGAGAAATATAAATCATTAACAAGTGTATGGTAAAAACACTAATAGCAGTTAAAGAAATGTACTTTCAACACAGTCTTATTGTTTTTTAGACCTATTAAATTCGCTTTGTTGGCCGGGCGCGGTGGCTCAAGCCTGTAATCCCAGCACTTTGGGAGGCCGAGGCGGGTGGATCACGAGGTCAGGAGATCAAGACCATCCTGGCTAACATGGTGAAACCCCGTCTCTACTAAAAATACAAAAAACTAGCCGGGCGAGGTGGCGGGCGCCTGTAGTCCCAGCTACTCGGAGGCTGAGGCAGGAGAATGGCGTGAACCCGGGAGGCGGAGCTTGCAGTGAGCCGAGATCGCGCCACTGCACTCCAGCCTGGGCGACACAGCGAGACTCCGTCTCAAAAAAAAAAAAA